>NC_138373.1:97563130-97641444 GCF_054177405.1 Leptonychotes weddellii
TTTTTTTTTTTTAAAGATTTTATTTATTTATTTGAGAGAGAGAATAAGAGACAGCACAAGAGGGAAGAGGGTCAGAGGGAGAAGCAGACCCCCCGCTGAGCAGGGAGCCCGATGCGGGACTCGATCCCGGGACTCCAGGATCATGACCTGAGCCGAAGGCAGTCGCTTAACCAACTGAGCCACCCAGGCGCCCCAGACCTTTGTTTTCAAATCATGATTCAGGTATGTAGTAGCTGTGTGGCCTCAGCTACTTCACTTCTCTGTGCAGGTCTGGCTTCCTGGACATGTGACCTGTTCAGTTACACAAGGACCCTGCCCTTGGTTTAATACTCTGCAGTGACTATCTTGAAATTTGTAATATTTTTTGAACAAGGAGCCCCACATTTTCATTTTGTACTAGGTCTAGAAAATTACATAACTGGTCTTGTTCTAAGCCTTCTTCATTTGGAAAACAGGGATAGTAACATTTTTTTCATCTTTGGGCACACAGGATTCTCCTAGGAAAGGATATGCCAATGGGAAGGTACAGTCAGGCAGTGAGCTTAATCCCGACTGGCTCACTCATTAAAAAGGAAGGTTGAATTTGGCTGTCCCATGGTGCCCACCTCTCACGTTGTTGTTGGCTCAGCTAGCTGTGGACATGTGCCATGGGGTGGGAAGAGGGAAAATCAAAACGCTCTTTTAAATAAGAATATCTAGGAGACATTAGACGGATAAGGCAACCTTGTATGGAACCATGGTCATGCACTGTGGCATGAAGATTAGGGAGAGGGTTCCTCTACTTCAGCAAAGCTGAGCTTTGCTACCATTGTTGGTTCTGACATTAGCACCATACCTTGGTAGATTCACATTCGTCAAGTGCAGGTGGTAGGGCCAAGTGGTGGTCAAGTTCCCGTCTCGGTTGTGAGGGACCCAGAGAATCAAGCAGCAGATACAACCACCACCACTACTATCACGAAAATGAACTCACATCATTGTGGGCGGAAAAGGAGGCAAATGACGAATGCCAGTTGGTTCCTCAGGCACTGTATTAGAAACTCAGGTGTGAATTTTCCTGCACTCTCTGAAAAATAGTTGGAATGGAATTTGTAAGGGGCTGGATGTACTTTAAAAGCTAGTGAAGGAATAATATCAGAGAAAGGTGGGTTGTTGATAAAATAAGACCTGTCCTATATTCTGAGTTAGTGTAGTTTGTCACATATAGGTTACCTCAACATATTAGCTTCTTTTACTTCTGTTAATCAGGAGAAGAAATGGATTTCAATAATATATAAAGCAACATAACATTCAAACAAATCATACATCAAAGGCAAGGAAAAAACAACACTTAATAAAAATGTTACTAATTCATCCTTTCTTTATAAAAACTGATAATGGATTCTTACTGAGATGTTGACAAAGTTTTTTATTTCTTGCTTACACCTCTCAATTCATGAACTTGAAGGCTCTTTGGTATGCAACTGAGGTATTCTGTTCATGATCCTACATTTATACTGTAGATTTAAATATGGATAGCCAATCAGCACATACCTTCAATTAGCCAGTGCTGTTAAATATTTGAGTAATCAGTGTCCACAGAAAATATGTTAATTTTTGATTATTCATGGATAGAAGTAGTTGTCCCTTTGGTAGTTGCACTTTGGTGTCGTAGATCAAGCCCTCTGAGAGCAGGGATGGATAAAGAACTGATGGTACATTTACTGTAGCAAGTAGCAAGATAGCCCAGTGGGAGAGACAACAACAATGAAAACAAAATCAAACCTACCACCCATTTCGGGGAGCCGCGGAGGTAAGGATAGGACTTAAACCATTCATTTGACAGTTTGGGCAATGTATTAAAAAAAAAAAAGAAAGAAACTCAGAAGATTTCTTAGTCTGTCGTGCCTGCCACAGAAAAGAAATATGCCATTTAACAAGTACTTTGCCCAGGTGTTTTTGCTCCTACCAGCTGGCAACTGCAGAATATAGTACTGTCTTATCCTCACCAGGAGACATTACGACAAGTTCCTGGGGAGTTAACAAATAGAAAATATCCAGGCCTGCTCAGCAGGAGCGAAGCTTTAGTATTCTTAACCTGCTGAAGGCAGTGGAAAGTTTTCATTAGAACAGTTGCTCAAATGAGCCACATTTATATTGCCTTGCTACCCTATGTTTCTTTTTTTTTTTTTTAAGATTTTATTTATTTATTTGACAGAGAGACACAGCGAGAGAGGGAACACAAGCAGGGGGACTGGGAGAGGGAGAAGCAGGCTTCCCGCGGAGCAGGGAGCCCGATGCGGGGCTCGATCCCAGGACCCTGGGATCATGACCTGAGCCGAAGGCAGATGCCCAATGGCTGAGCCACCCAGGCGCCCCTACCCTAGGTTTCTTTCCTGGATCCTGCACTGAAGCTGACATTTCCACAGGTGCAACTTGCTGCAAACAGGTCAAGAACTCTGCTCTGAAGTTTTGCAGAATTTAGAGAGCTCTATTTTCATTTAATGTTTGAGCCATCTTAGTTTATAGTCTATGTGAGAATATTTACCAAAAAGTCCGTGGGTTTTTTGCTTACTTTTGAACGATCTGAGCTAAATTTATTTCTTAGAAACATAAACAATGCCTTGAATTATACATTTTCTGGTCCTTTAAGTGACCAAACAGATATAATGGCATACTTCAGCCCTGAGCGTGGTTAATTCACTGAATTTTTATTTTGATCTGAAAAGAATGACTCCTGGAAGATTTCATTTTGAAATACTATCTGCTAAATTGCTAAATTATGTTTTAAGCTTTTCCTTTTAAATGAAGGGTTACTTTCTAAGAACAACTTAGGAGCATTAAGATAATTTCTCTTGCAGTTGTGACCTTGAGAAAGATGCAGAATGTTCCTGCTTTGTGATTTTGGCAGAATCCTTTAAACTAAACACATGATTTCAACAGCGTAATTTTATTATTCCATTTGCTGACAGTTCCAGGTTCCTGGTACATACCTTCTATTTTCTTATTCATAGAAAATCTTTTCAAAGACATAGCTTTAGAAATTCTCTGATACTGAAATATGCTGTTGTACTTATATTACACAAACTCAAAGAGAAACTTGAGGGAGAAAAACTCACTATTTCCTTGACATTTCCTAGAACTAAGTGACTCAAAAGAAATGTAAAACCAGGAGACAGAATTCAGAAAGGAAAATTACAGGAATTAAATAATCGTTAACTTCTGTGTTGATAAAAACTCAGAAAAAGGAAATGTAATGATCCAAAATATTTAATTTTAATAAACGGAACACCATTTATTTAAAAGACATTTTCATATTGTTGGCACTTTATTTTCAACGAATGTTTTGCAGGAACATGCCTTTGGAGCAGAGAGTATGCCAACTATCCATAGATATTTAAGATCTCAAAGAATTATTTGATTTCTTTTAGTAGTTAGTAAAACCATATCAAATAATTTAAATTGGAGCCAGCTGAGAATAGATGTCATGCAACACACATGAAATAACTCTTTAACATTCCAGGCAAAGTGACTCTCCTCAGCTGGTTATTCCATTTCAACACTGCTTATGACACAAAGCTGGTTCACCCATGATGGATCATTTGCAGCAGAGGATGTCCTCTGTGGGCAACTCAAGGGCATATGCACGATTGCATGAACCACAGGGAAGGCACTTTGGACTCAACTTGCAATATATTTGCTTTTACTTGTTTAAATTCCAGTGTTTAAAGATATATCAAGATATTTTGGATAAGGCAGATCCGATGAACTCAACATAAGAATTTATGAGAGCAAGGGGAAACATACTACAAAAGTCTTCATCCTCAGAGAGGTTCTTTTTAAAATGAATTCAAATCAAATGTAATAAACGAGTTTTTCTCTAAGTATATTGAGGTTTGATAATTCTGTCCAAAACACCATCTTAGAACCTTTAAAACCGTATGAGAAACACAGTTTTTTTTAATGTCTTGCATAAAAATGATACTTTTTAGAAAGATACCTTTCTAAAAGAGAACATATTCTAAGCCAGGTTCGGTAAACTGTGGCTCATGGGCCAAATCCTGTTTATTTGGTATGGTCCATGAACTACGAATGATTTTCACATTTTTTTTTAAGGTTAACATTTATTGACTACTTATCCAGACCAGGTGCTAAATGTCTTAACTCATTTCATCTTCACTGTACTCTAATGAGGTTGGGACTATTTCACTCCCCATTTATTAGCCAGGAAACTGAAACAGAGAGATCCAGAGTCACTCAACTAATAAGTTGCAGAGCCAGGATATGCACAGTTTGGCTCCATAATCCATGCTTTCAACCAGCATACTCTCTATTACCTTTGAAACATAAATTCCCCAATGGGCCGTTTATGTCCTTCTACTACTTGCTTTATTCTCATTCCCTAACAGCGCTCTCCAGATATCTTCGGCTTCAAACAAATGAAACTCTTTTCCATTCTTCTAATCTTTGCAGGCTGTGGGTTGTCCCTAAGGTTTGTCCCTCTGACCAGACAGCTCTTCTCTCATCTCTACCTTTCCAAAACCTGTCCATGCTTCAAGAACCAGTCTTTACTAGTAATAACCAACTAGAAGATATGATGCTAATTATAATAACACCCAAACTTCCAGCTACCAGTTAAACAAAGGAGACTTTACAGAATCATAGGAGAAAAGTTGAGCGAATAGACAAATACATTTAAATATGTTTTTAAATGGTTGGGAAAACACAAAAGAAAAATATTTTGTGACATGTGAAGATTATATGAAATGGAGATTTCATTGTGCATAAATAGTTATTGCAACATAGCCGTGCTTCTTCATTTATGTATCATCTGTTATGTGTGGGTGCGTTTAGGCTGCAATGACAAGGTAGCATTGTTGCAACAGAGACCAGCCAGCCTGCAAAGCTTCAAGTATTTGCTATCTGGCCCTTTGCAGAAAATGTTTGCCAATTACTTAATTTCTGATTTTGATCTATGATTGCATAATGAAAAAGTAAGTTATTGTAGGTAAACTAGACTTTATGGCATAATTATTTATGCACTAACATTATGAACACATAACCATAACAGGTATGGTATTATTTTGCGTTGGCATTTGCATGGCATGTAGTAGGTTCCCAATAAATATTTTTTGAAGGAATAGATGAATAAATGGACACTTGAAGCTGAAAAATATCAGTATTAAAAGAATAATCCATTTTAGTCATGTACTTTTTCTTCTGATTTAGTTTAAACTAGTTTTGAAGACTTGTTTAGTAATATTTGTCATGTCCCTGAAGTAATTCATTGCCATAAATTTGAAAACAATGTATTTGTGGAATCACAAATTTGTGTCTGATTTAAATACTCAGCTAAATGTAATCCTAATTAGATGTGTGGTGTTCTAGTATTTCATGTTCCCAATTCATTTTTTATGGTTCCTCTGTGCCATGCAGTATTAAAAATATACGCAAATCTCTATGATTATTCACAGAGAGAGACAGAAGCTTCTGTGATCGGTAATCATCCATTTACACATAAAGAAATTGATTTGTAGAGAATCAATAATTAGATGGCCTTGGAATATAAATCTGAGATTTCTGCTGTAGAATGGCTTTCTTCTGATTGACTCTTCTTTAAGTTCTGAGTCTAAGACTTCCATGATTATTGATTATAATTATTTTTAAAGTTAATGACTGCCTTGGGACTTCTTTTGAGACTGGAATAAGTCCAAAATGCAAAACTTCTGACTGAGTTAGTAAACAAATAAATCTCTAATCTCATCAAGCAGGTTCTTTCCTGGAAGCTGTGTAAATTAGAAACACAGTGTCTCACAATTCCATTAATAAAATCACATCAGCATAATTTAATAAGTCACATATACAACATTAAGGTTTCAGAGCCAGGGCTAGCATTACTGTGAGAGGGCGTCAGTTATAGAAGTCTTAATGTGAGAAACTTAGAAACTGTTTGGAGTGAATAGGGATAGCAGAAAAACTTTTCTAGATAAAGATTATTAAAATATCATTTAACTTCTTTTTATGAAATTTTAAACTGTATACTTGAGATATAAGATCATTTGAACAAAAATGACCATAACTACTTGTGCATATGTAAAATAAATAGAACAGTTTTCTTAGATTAGACATTGGGACCATATTAATCTTTCTTTATACCGTTGGAGATAAAATCAAAATTGTAATCATGCTGTTTACAAGCATGGGTTCTGTGGTAATGTAGAAAATTTGAGTAAGAGTTAGAGAAGGATTTAACAATTAAAACTTTTTAGGGGTATCTTAGTCCAAATTCAACATTGTTTCACTAGGAATATGTGCAACTTAAACTGACACTACTGATCACTGTATGTGATCTTGTGTGTGAAGGATCTGCCTTGTGTGTGAAGGAAGTATTTTCTATAGGTTCTATAGTTACTGTTTCCTATAGGTTATCCTGTTCCAACTCAAATCTGTCTATGGAGATACAGACATAGATACAGATATTATACAACATTTCTCTTATACACAAAATAGTAAATATCATGTCACCTTTCCTTCCAGTGGCTTTTCACAGCACATATAAATATTTGATCAATACAGTGAAATTAGGGAAAATGAGTTACATAAAAAAAGGTACTTCTAGGAAGTAAAGGAGAAAAACTGGAAATAATTAAATTATGAAGCAATAATTATGTAGCATGTTTTACATGCAAATCTTTAAAGACATTTAAATATAGAAATTTACAATTACAAAATTATGCAGGCAACATGCAGGTGTGTTATATAGTACAACAATATAATGAATGTTACCTCCCAAATTAAGAATGAGAACACTATTAATATCATCTTGGATCCTTTCAGAGATAGCAATTATTTTGAATTCTGTTTTCATTATCCCCATGCCTTTATTTTAAAATAGTTTTATGTATCATAACCCCTCCCCCATATTTCTCAATATTGCTTATCTTTGAAATTATGTAATTTGTTTTATTCATATCTGATACTCTATCTGGCTGTACTTCATTTATTTTTCCCTGTGGTAAAATATCCCATTGTGTGAACATACCACAAGTTATTTATCCATTATCCTATCATTAGACATTTGGGCAATTTCCAGTTTTTCCCCCTATTTTATACTGTGCTGCTATGAATATTAGTGTAAATATCTCTGATACACATTTGCAAATGTTTTTTAGGGCATATAACGAAGAGTAGAATTGCAAGATCATAGTTTATCCGAATGTTCAACTTTACCATATAATGATATATGTTTTTTTTTTTTATAATGATATATGGTTTTTAAAAAATGTTTGGACTAATATACACTATAACTAGCAGCATTCCACTTGATCCACATCCTTACTAGCATTTGGTGTTGTCAGAGTTCTTCATCCGTGCCAATCTGTTGGGGCAAATGCATTTCACTGTAGTCTTAATTTTCATTTCCCTGATTACTAATGAGGGTGAACGTCTTTTTTCAATTGAAGTATAGTTGACATACAATGTTACATTAGTTTCAGATGTACAACATAGTGATTCAACAACTCTATATGTTATGCTATGCTCCCCACAAGTGTAGCTACATCTGTCACCACACAACCCTATTAACTTACCATTGACTACATACTCTATGCTTTCATCTCCATGACTTATTCATTCCATAAGTGGAAGTCTGTAGCTCCCACTTTTCTTCACCCATTTTGCCCATCCCCCACCCCCTGCACTCTGGCAATCTCTAGTATTCATGGGTCTGTTTCTGCTATTTTTGTTTGTTCATTTGTTTCATTTTTAGATGCCACATATTCGTGAAATTATGATATTTGCCTTTCTCAGACTTATTTCACTTAGCATAATACCTTCTAGGTCCATCCATGTTGTCTCAAATGGCAAGATCTCATTTTTTTTTTTTTTTAGATTGTATTTATTTGAGAGAGAGAAAGAGAGAGAGGGAGAGAGAATGTACACAAGCCCGGGGAGGGGCAGAGAAGCAGACCCCCACTGAACAGGGAGCCTGACGCAGGACTCGATCCCAGGACTCTGGTATCATGACCTGAGCCTAAGGCAGATGCTCAACCGACTGAGCCACCAACGTGCCCCACGAGATCTCATTCCTTTTTATGGTTGAGTAATATTCCATTACATATTTTATATATATGTATATATACACACACACACACACATATACCATGTATTCTTTGTCCATTCATCTATCGATAGACACTTAGGTTGCTTTCATATCTTGGCTATTGTAAATAATGCTGCAGTAAACACAGGGGTACATATTTCTTTTTAAATTAGTGGATTATTAAAAAAAGTTTTTATTTAAATTCCAGTTAGTTAATACAGTGTAATATTAGTTTCAGGTGTTCAATATAGTGATTCAGCACTTCCATACATTACCCTATGCTCATCACAACAAGTATACTCCTTAATCCTCGTTACCTATTTAACCCATCCCCCACCCACCTCCCTGCTGGTAACCATCAATTTGTTCTCTATAGTTAAGAGTCTGTTTCTTGGTTTGCCTCTTTCTCTTTTTTTTTTCCCTTGTCTCATTTGTTTTGTTTCTTAAATTCCACATATAAGTGAAATCATATGGTATTTGTCTCTCTGACTGACTTACTTCACTTAGTATAATACTCTCTAGTTCCATCCATGTTGTTGCAAATGGCCAGATTTCATTCTTTTTTATGGCTGACTAATATTCCATTATATGTATTCATTAATATATAAATATATGTTGTATATTAGTATATAACATATATATATTTATGTGGTGAAAAGGAAACCCTCTTGCACTGTTGGTGGGAATGCAAACTAAATTCGTGTTTTTGTTCTCCAGTAGTGGAATTACTGGGTCATATAGTACTTCTATTTTTAATTTTTTGAGGAACCTCCATACTGTTTTCCACAGGGGTTGCACCAGCTTACATTCCTGCCAACAGTTCCTTTTTCTTTGCATCCTCACCAACACTTGTTATTTTTTGTCTTTTTGCTACTAACCATTCTGACAGTTGGCATCTGACTGTGTTTTTGATTTGCATTTCCCTGATGATTGGTGATGTTGGGCATTTTTTCATGTGTCTGTTGGCCATCTGTATGTCTTCTTTGGAAAAATGTCTCTCAGGTGCTCTGCCCATTTTTCAGTCAGATTATTAAAATTTTTTGTGTTCAGTTGAACACAAAAGGGTGAGGATGAACATCTTTTTATATTTTTATTACTATTGTATATTTCTTCTTTTTAAAAAAATTTTATTATGTTATGTTAATCAGCATACATTACATCATTAGTTTTTGATATAGGGTTCCATGATTCATTGTTTGCGTATAACACCCAGTACTTGTATATTTCTTCTTTTGTAAAACACCTTTCATCTTGTTATCTTTGATCCATTTTCCCCCTTCCCTTTGGGTTGTCTTTTTTGTATTTATTTGTATTAAAATTCATTTTATGAAATTACCCTTAAATATAAGAAAAAACACCAGCAAAATATTTTGGAACCCACTACGGTTTCAAAAAATTATGTGGATTCGGGGCGCCTGGGTGGCTCAGTCGTTAAGCGTCTGCCTTTGGCTCAGGTCATGATCCCAGGTTCCTGGGATCAAGCCCCGCATCGGGCTCCCTGCTCAGCGGGAAGCCTGCTTCTCCCTCTCCGATTCCCCTTGCTTGTGTTCCCTCTCTCGCTATGTCTCTCTCTGTCAAATAAATAAATAAAATCTTAAAAAAAAAAATTATGTGGATTCTGTAAAGCAGTGATAATTTTTATTAAAATAGTCCCAACAAGAGAATATCCATTTCTGGTTAAATATTGAGTTCAAAGGTAGATGACAGACTAAACCATATATAGATATGGTAGCTAGAAATATGTTTCTGTTTTTTAAACCTAGAAGTAAGACTGGTCTTTTATCCTGAAGCCTTTCAGTTCTAATATATCTATTATTGGAATAAGTTGAGTGCTAAACTTGTCCCTGACACTCTCATTTTATATTAATTAATTATCATATATATTGTACTTTGACAATTTTTCCAATATTTATGGAATTTAAAAGTTTGGCATGATAACTACTTAAACCATTGCTACCATACCTGCAGGTTTTTTTTTTTTTTTAAAGCCCTTGTCAGTAGAATATAATTAGGCCATTGTCAGTGGTAACATAATATCAATATAAAAGCTACTTAAACATCATTATTCTAATTATTATAATTATTTAAAATACAACTTTAAATCCAATTGTGCCCTAAAGTGATATTTCAGCTGTAAGAAGAGAGTGTATTATTTGAAGCATGAGCTTTCCCTGTTAGGTGTCTTTCATTCTTTCATCCATGCAGAAAAGGTCACTATCTGGGCATAATTATTCACTTCACCTTTCCTACCTGGTGAGGCAGCCTGATTCTCAAGACCTGTCCTTTTCCGTGCTCCTCACAGGATTTCAGGCCCCCATGCTAAGCCTAATTTAGGCATCGACTTCATATGTTTACAGGGGCAGAACGATGACCATGTTGGATTCTGTGCTGAATATATTCTTGTGCTGCTGCTTCCTTATAAGAGAGGACTTAAATCAGACATTTAAACCAACACTCCCTAGGCAGAGTGAAAGTTCTTCCTAAGTCCAATAAGGCAGCTTCATATGGGAGAACTTCTCTGCTTCTCTGTACCACCTAGTCTTAGCAGAATTTCTGAAACTTACCTTCAGCTAGGACGCTCTGAGGATTAAATGATACCAATCTGACATCTAGTAGGTGGTCATTAAACATTACCAATGAAGAAAATGATTTTGATTCTATTTTGTTATAGATCTTTACAAATTTGGCATATATCATGTTTTGCTATTAATTCATAGGCTGCCTAACTAAACTAAATGTAAGGGAAGCTCTCATTTTATAGTTTTTTTGGTGCCTATTGTTATACTTGTTTTATTTCCCATAATTAGCTGAAAACTAATTTGATAGGGACTTTGTCTCATTTATCTACATAGTACCTAGGAAAGTGCTTAACATATAATAAGTGCTCAATAAGTATTGTTTTGATTGAATTAGTAAGTGATCTAGGGCATACTTATGTTGAAATCACAGATTTAAGAAATATAGTTGGCCAGTAAAACATAATATGTATTCATTTGGACTTATATATAAAACCCATGAAGCCATTGTCATTTCAAGGTGACTCGTGGTTCTGGGGGCTCTGTTATAACCACTTTATCTGGTTCACTGGCACCAAGTTATCAGTGGAGAGCTTTGTTGTGAGTACACATTCAAAAGTAGATCACCTTCAGCTCTCCCCTACAGGGTTCAGAAGTCATTCTCAACAATGCAGAGAATAGATTGAGAAAAATATATTTAGGGGAAAGCGGAATGGTACTTTCTTTTTTTTTTTTTTTTAAAGATTTATTTATTTATTTGAGAGAGCGAGAATGAGAGAGAGAGAGTACATGAGAGGGGGGAGGGTTAGAGGGAGAAGCAGGCTCCCCGCCGAGCAGGGAGCCCGATGCGGGACTCGATCCCGGGACTCCAGGATCATGACCTGAGCCGAAGGCAGTCGCTTAACCAACTGAGCCACCCAGGCGCCCCGCGGAATGGTACTTTCTTACCTGTGAATGATAGTTGCTAATAGTAAATCTTAGCCTTTGTATATTACCTCATTAAATCTGTACTACTTTGAGATTATATAATTCCCTTCTTCCTGAAAGAAAGAAGTGATCTTTATTCCCATGTCTAGCCATTCCTGAATATAAAAATTATAAAATATGTAAAAATACTGTCCTATTTGTCCCATTCTTATGGCTAGCTTGTCCAGAGAGGAGAAAGAGAAGAAATAAAGTAGAGCTCCTTTTAAAATTGTAAATTCTTCTGGAGAGACAGAGAAAGGGGGGTTGGGGGAGAAAGAAATATCAAAATTTCCCAAAAGGCATTACAGCATGTCCTAATTCTTAGCCTTTTTCTTGATTCAATCTTTGTCAGGACTAATTTTACTAAAAGTGACTTTATTCTAGTCTTTTCTATGGATCCTAAAATGATCTCTCAACTTATTCTGTAGTATGGAGTTTTAAGTTGCATAAATTTTTTGCCTTTACTAAGGTTTTCTACTATAAGTCATATAAGAACAATTTATTACCAGCTATCAGTTTTAACAAAGCGTGACCTGGAAAACTAACAATGGAAAATGGAGTTATTCTCTGCCATAGCTTTTATTTAAGTAGGATATTAAATGTTGAAAATGCTTTGGCTCGGGAGTCCTGGGTATTGCTTCCAGCTTTTGATTCCTGCCTACCTGCTACGTTGGTCCTGTTTTCCATTCCAGAGCTAGGTTTATTTTCCAGCATGGCTTTATACTCAGATTCCATTTAGATCCAGACCTGCTTGACTTTCTCTGCTTCTGGCTCAAATCCCAAACAAAAATCTGTCTGGATAGATCAGAGATTCAGATGGTTAAGGACACTTATAAGCGGTGGTCCTGTATATTTGAGATTTTGGTGAGTTCTCGCAATATCAAACAAAACAGTGAAGCCCAATTTAAAAAAATAGTTTTTGCTTTTGTTGCTATAATGCATGAACATAGTATATGAGGCCAAACAATACTTATGGGTTATTATTACAACAACCAGGGTCAGCTCCTAAGTCTTGTCTCCCAAGGCCAACAAACTTTTATTTCATTTTTATTAAATTAATATTCATTATCATTATGGCTTTATAAATAATACTGATTTCTGACATAAATGTATTCCTATCCTAATTCTTTTTACTTTTTGTCTGTGCTACACAGAACATTTAAGTTCCAAATTATGTCTAATTGTATTACTAATTTTACCCCAAAAAGCTCAGTGAGAATCTTAATCAACATATCATATTTCTCTATAAAATACTCTTATGTTCACTAATTGTTTCAAGATATTTTGAGCAAGAAATGTGTTGGACTTTTCTTGTGTGTGCCGTAGAGCAGTATGCTCAGCAAATGTACCCAATAACCACCTTAGTTGATAGAACAGAAGTTGCAATGTTTTTCTTTTCCATTTGTATTATTTTTAAACTCACAAGTGTATAACATTAAAAGATAAGCTCCCAAGTGTGTACCATTTAAAGATATTTCTCTCTGCTTCTATAGTCTATACATATACTTATCAAAGGAGCAAATGATGTGTGCTTTATTTGCTTATAATAAGTGCATTTAAGGAGATCTACACTTACATGATAAAATAGTAGTTCTCAAATGTTTTGCTATAAGGACCACTTTACACTCTTAACAGTTATCGAGGACCCCAAAGATTTACTTTGGAAAATTCAGGAAAACATGGATGAGCACAAGCACACCATTCCACCAGCTGATACAGTGATGACATCATCATACATCACTTAGCCTCTGAAAAAACTCCTCTGTACACTTGAGTTAAGCAGAGTGAAAAGTCAAACAACAGATGATTTTTGTTATAAAAATAATTTTGTTGTTGCAGAACTAAAAAGGTCGCAGTACCTCCAGGGCACCCAGACAACACTTCAGTAACTGCTGTATAAAACATGAAGTGGTAATAAAAAGAAATATGTGTAGAGTAGCTCGAAGTTTGCAATATGGTTTCACATATGTTTTCTATTTGATGGCCCTGATAACTCTGTGAGTTTATGATTATGTCATTTTACAGGTAGGAAAAAATTATGTTCAGGGAAATTAAGTGATTGGCTCAAGGGAACTCCACTAGTAAAATTAAACTCAAACCTTCTGATGGCAGAGCCTGTGATTTTTCTATTATAACCTATTCCTCCAAACCTGCCCAATCTAAAAGTTCTCCATGAAACCAGGTTAGTCAAGCAAAGTCTAGTTTCATCTCAGCCTCCAGAGCACACGATTGGTTTGAATGAGAACAGAGGTCTCCATGTACATTTTGCGTGGTGCTGTGGAGTCCGTTTGGGTCCTGAAAGGTGCATGTGGTACCAGGGGAACCTTCAGCTTTGGAGGTCACTCTTAGTTGGATCCTCGGTGGTTGGGATCACACCTGTCATTAACCCTCTAATTCTGCCTCGGAATGTGGCTGTACTCTTTAGGGAAGCACGGTAGACCCAGATGGTTTGCAGCTGGGGTGGACCACTCAGGGTACAGAATACCTGGGCAGACTTGCCACACCTCTGCTAGGCAGAAATGGAGCCCCCAGCACTAGACTAAAATGGCCAACAGCCAGGAGCACAAATATCAAATATCATTTGCCTGGGAGCTGGCCCTAGTGTATTTATCTCTTTGGAGGACTGTACTTTCTGTACTGTCTTTAAGCTTTAACCTTTGGGCAAATCAAAATGACAGCCCTGTATACCCTGTAAATCAAAAAGGACAGGGTCAAAGACCATTCTTTATCTCTGTTGCTACTCAGGACTTTGATTCTTCAAGTATTAAACATGAAGAAAATGTGGATCACAGGTGTAAGGGACACAAGTATGTGCTGTGTTAAGAAACTATAAATAACAATGTTAAATTTTCTTTGAAATGAATGAAAAGGGAGGATGAATGTATACAGATGTATAAAAAGCTCTTTGACTATTTTCTTTGCTCTGCAGTAAACTGATCTAAGTTAGATGCAGTAGAATGATGGCTTTATTGAAATAAAAAATGGTAATATTTGGAAACTGTATCTTTCATTGTTTTAATTATCTACTAAAAATGAAGCAAAGCAAACAAAATAATAGTCATCACAACAGAGCTCTCTTCTGCTGTGAAGAGAAAGTCTTCATTTCTTCACTTGGCATTTAGGTGCTTTTTCATTCCCTGTCCAAATCAAAACTACCATTTCCATGGGGTACGGAAAACCGTCGCGCCCCTCCCCCCCCACCTTACGCCAGGTTGGCCCCAACAGATTCCCACCTCTGCACTTCTGCTCATATGGTTCCCTCAGCTTGGAGCACTCTTCCCTCATTTCCTTCCTTTGCTGACGTCTACCCATTCTTTGAACCTTTCTTTAGCAGTTCGGGGCATGGCAGTCTCTCCTTTAGTTTTCTAGAGTGGGAGTTGGTGAAACTTTTCGGAAAAGATAGTAAATATTTTAGGCTTGGTGGCCCAGCAGGTCTCCATTGCAGCTCCTAAGTTCTGCCATTGTAACACGGAAACAGTCCTGGACAAGACCTAAACAAATGAGTGTGGCTGTGTTTTAACACAGTTTCCTACAAATAGTTTGTAATTATTTATAAAGGAGCTGTGGTTTGCCAACTCTTATTCTAGAGCATCTGTTGTGATTAGCAGTCACTTGTCATGTACTCTCTTCTTTTCTTACTGTTTCATGTGTGTATCTAATACTTACCCAACTAGCTCCATGAAGATAACCTTATCATTCTTGGTATTCCATGTATCTGTCCTGGTACTTTAAACAGTATCTATTCAGACATTCGGATATTTGTAATTGACTTAAATGTTTTTTAAGGACCAGAAAAACACTGACCCCTTTTTACTTCCATTCTGTTGCTGTTTTGTTTCTATATGAATTCTTGATGTTGTGTTTTTGTGTTGGCTCTTCACTAAGTGCAGGCATCAGACCATGCTGAGATGCAGCGTATTACCTCTCCATGTTAAGATATATTAAAGATCAGGATAAATGCTTTAATGTATATCCTAAGAAAAGGTTTTATGAGTTATTTGTTGATAGAATGGTTATGATGAGACCTTTCGCTTAGCCTGCCAATGTAGAACTCATTTCTTAGGAGAACAAAGTACTGTAGGTTGGCCTCCTGATAGAAAGCTTGCTGAGTTTTACCATTTAATAAAATAGAGTACACAGTGTAATTTGTACAATGTCAAACTTCAGAGAACAATTTATAATAATAATGTTTCTATTTACAGCATGCCACTAAGGAAGGGACAATAAAATGTCAGGTTTGACAATGTCCACTGATTGATATTAAGGTCAGAAGGGGAAACATTTCTGTTTCCAGCATTGCAGTCAGTAGGCACGATAGAGGGCAGAATACAATCAACTTTGCATTCTTTTCAAAATTCAAGGCTTTAGAAAGGACAGCAGTCTAGATGTTATATTTACTCGAGAGAAGCTGGAGTAGAAAAACAGAAACAACTGAAAATTCCATGTTGCCAGTTGTTGTTGTTGTTTTTTCCTCTTTCTCTTTCTGTTAGCCTGGAAAAAATTCCGATAAATGTATCCAGTCATCAGATTTTATTCATGCTGTGTTGTAACCATCTATTTGGATATGTTAGCTGTTCTTACAAACACTACACCCACATTTTCTGGTGACATAGATGGGGTCTGAGAAGATTAATTACAAGCCATGAGATTTGTAGAACCGACAAGGGAGAGTAGAGCAGTCCCAGGTGACACAGGGAGATACTCCGCTCAGATGCCTCCTCTTGGAATATGAATTAGTATGATTCACAGGTAGCAAAGAGTGGTTATGCTATCACAGTGAAGAATCTGATATGTGTCAGCTGCTTCTCTTTATAATAAAATAACGCAGAGCTAAGTATAGAAATAAGTCATTCTCGCACCAGTGCGTGGGATTAAATGCTCAACTTTGTGTAGGCATTTATTACATTCTAGATTCTTCCCATGTTGATAAAGTCATAGGGTTTCTGAAAGTATATTTCTCACTCTCACCTTCTGTCAGGATGTTGCTGTCTCAAAGCAAACTGGTGAGCAGCTAAGCTCTGCACCATGGACCAGGTACTAAGCAGGGCGTGAAACCTAGAACTAGGGGTTTTCCTGGAACTCGTGATGTGTGATGAGAGCAACTCGCCTAGGAGGTAGAGGGTGATGTGCTTTAATGCTGGCTTATGCTGATACCATTACTTTATTACTTTATCGTTATCTAGGAAACACCCAGGGGCATCACTCTCGCCCCACACATAGGAGTGTGATGCTGCCAATGGAATAGGAGTGGGGTTTGGGGCAGAAGATTTCCCTTGAAGCAGTGACATTTTAATGGCAATCTGAAGGACAATGAGAAATTAGACTGAGATGGTGGTCAGAAGAGAGGGCAAGTGTTTTGGGGAGAGGGAGACCATCTGTGAGATTTCCAGATGAGTGTAACTAAGTTCTGGATCTGCAAGAACACTGGTAAGACTTGCAGCTGGATTAGGCTAAATAGTGTTTTTTTTTTTTTCCTAAAGAAAAATAACACAACAGAATTTCTCACATTATTCAAGTTAAATTACATATCCCCAGCTCTCTACAGTATAAAGCCAAAGACTCTTGTCTTTCTCACTTTGGCATTTCTAATTATTATCACTTTTATCTATCCCATTTTTAAAATTAATACCATAATTGTATAGCATTTTTAAGTTTATAAAATGTTTTTATTTTTTTTTCATATGTTCTCTCATTCAATTCTCACAATTAATATGAGTAAGAATCACAGAAGCCAGGATACTTCTCAAGGGGGATGGAGGGTGTCAGCATAAATCTCACAGTTTTATTTTAGGTTCATTCTAATGTTTGCAGTGAAAATCAGGCGTTAACAGGAATCATTTTTGATTTCCAAACCAACCATAGGAAGTTCCTTTTTTTTCTGGGAAGTTATAAATCAACATGTCACTGGGAATCATCTTTTATCATTGAGTATGATCTTTTCAGAAATGCCATTTCTTTGGTGATTGATTATACCTGTTGGTTATTTGTATATTTTCTTTGGAGAAAAGTATATTCAAGTCCTTTGTCCATTTCCCCTGAGTTTTACTGAGATATAATAGATATGTAACATTGTGTAAGTTTAAGGCATACAACATATTGTTTTGATACACTTATATAGTGAAAAATGATTACCACTATAGCATTAGAGTTGGCCCATTTTTTATCAAGTTATTTTTTTTACTATTGAATTGTAGGAGTTCCTTTTATATTTTGAATGGTAGCCCCTTCTGAGCTATGCAATTTGTGAATATTTTTTCCCATTCTGCCGGTTGCCTTTTTAGTTTATTCACTGCTCACTTTTCAGAAACTTCTTAGTTTGATGTAGTTTCCATTTTCTATTTTTGCTTTTGTTGCTGGTGCTTTTAAATGTCATATTCAGGAAATCATTGCCAAAACCAATGTTACGAAGATTTTCCCCCTGTGTTTTCTTCTAAGAACTTAACAGTTTCAGGTCTTACATTTGAGTTAACCCATTTTGGAGCATAGGGTGTTATACGCAAACAATGAATCATGGAACACTACATCAAAAACTAATGATGTAATGTATGGTGATTAACGTAACATAATAAAAAAAAAAGAGTTAGCCCATTTTGAGTTGATGTTTATGTATAATGTTAAGAGTCCAGTTTTTTTCTCTCTTTCTTCCTCCCTCCTCCCTCCCTCCTTCAAACTTACTTTCTCTTTCTTTTCTTTCTTTCTTTCTTCTTTCTTTCTTCCTCTTTCTCTTTCTTTTCATGCAGATATCCAGTTTTCCTAACAGCATTTGTTGAAGAGACTACTACCCTTTGCCTATTGTGTGTTCTTGGTACCCTTGTTGAAGATCAGTTGACTGTATATGTGGATTTATTTCTGGGTTCTCTGTTCTGTTCCATTTGTCTATATATCTGCATATGCCAGTGCCATACTATAAAATCACAGTGAGATATCACCTCATACCAGTTAGGATGGCCATTATCAAAAAACAAAAAATCTTAAGTATTGATCAGTATGTGAAAAAATTGGAACGCTTGTGCACTATTGATGGGAATGTAAAATGGTGCAGCCACTGTGGAAAACAGTATGGAGGTTTCTCAAAAGATTAAAACTAGAACTACCACATGATCCAGCAATCACACTTCTGGATATATATCTTAAAAAATTGAAATCAGGATCACAAAGAGATTACATGTACTCTCAAAGTCATTGCAGTATTAGCCACAATAGCCAAGATGTGGAAGTAAAGTAAATGTCCATTGATGGATGAAATTGATAAAGAAAGTGTGGTATATACATACAATGGCATATTATTCAGCCTTAAAAAAACAGGAAATCCTATCATATGCACAACATGGATGGACCTTGAAGGCATTATGCTAAGTGAAATAAGCTAGCCACAGAAGGATAAATACTGCATGGTTCCAATTATATGAGGCAAATAATAAAACCCATAGAAGCAGAAAATAAAATGGTGATTGCCAGAGATTGGGGGAGGGGAAAATGGGAGTTGGTGTGCAGTAGGTACAAAGTTTCAGTTATGCAGGAAGAAAAGATATTAGAGATCTGCTGTATAACATGTGCTTCCAGTTAATGATAATGTATTGCACACTGAAAAATTCGGTAAGTGAGCAGAGCTTCTGTTAGGTTATATAATATGCTATATAATAACAAAGAAGAAATGTCACTTACTCATTACTTTATCTTGAGACAGAACCATCCAAGGGACAAAAAGGTGGAACATATGTGAGAAAATTGATTCTTCTTGAAAGAAGGCACAGAGACTGGATGACCACTTAAGATTCCTCCAGTTATCTGTGATATAATAATAGCTCTGTTTGTGGTAATAGTAACTGGTTTGCATACCACTGTGCATGATTTAGGAATGCTGTTGTTAGTATAAGGATGATTTGGTAATGTTAATTTACTAACAGTATATTAAAATACGAATGGTGGTATTTAAAAAGCTTGTGGCTAAAAAATCAAGGAGAAAGAAAAGCAAAGCATAAAAGGATCTACTTTAGCTGTGTCACTTATGATATATTGTGGTCCTTGTTTGATACATGACTATAATAAAGCATTGCCATTCAATTAGAATAAGTTAACTTTAAAATTAATATTGTGCCTATGCTTGATTCCATTTAAAGAGCTGGAGAAAGGAAAGAGGATTTTGAACCATTCACTATGCATTAGCTTCAATGACAGAATATAAATCATAGTAAGTCATGGGCCTCTGTCCAGTTCTGATCTCTGTGTGGTATAGGTCAATGTCAAACTTTAAAACTGTGTACCTCAGTTAGAATGGCATGCACTTTGTAATTAGATAGAAGTGACTAGAATGGATTGGAGGTTATAATCTGGACCTTTGGGAATGTTTTGACAGTTTACCCAGGAGCCTGCATTTATTAATAGTAATTGTTCCTAAATTTTTATTTTGGCTGGCTTGCTAAGTATATAGAAAGCCCTAGAAGGAGTGATGAAGGAAATGCATTAGTGAAAAGTATTAAAAAATTGTCTTTGACATTTCTAGCACAAGGAGCAAGTCCAGATGGTTGACAAAAGAGCATAAATCAATTGATAAGAACATCCATTTTAATTTTTTCTTTCATGTTCGATATTTAAGTCTTTCCTGTTATGAAGATACATCAAGAATTCTGTTATTACGAAGAAAACCTATTTTGTGGGCATCCATGTTGATCTTCCTCAAAATTCCTGGGTCGAGGGGGGGTACTCAAGTAAAGAGAGAAGGAAGAAAAGGAGTTAAAATTTCAGAAGTTTCCACTGTGTGCCGGGAACTCTGTTAGACGTTTTTACCTAATTTATAAGCAAGTAATAAATGTTTGTTTGAAAGTATGTGACATTGTTTCATAGCTACATACCCCTGCAGTTTTAGATCAGCCTTGTGATCTTACAGGCCAGTTAATTAATTGGTTACAGTATTGCCATGCTGATCAACTTTTTTTTGTGGAGGCTGGTGTCTGATCAACATTTTTTTGTGGAGGCTGGGGTCAAGGCAAAAGATACATTGTTCTGGCATTAAGGGATTCAGTACATTACTACAGCTTATTCTTTCTGCTTCTGCAATGTGATAAGCAGTATAAAGAAAAGAGTGTTTGTCTGTGTTATATACAAACATGTCCCCTATACAACAAATTTTGCACAAACATATACCAGCATTTTAATGAGAATCTGATCCTGAAGCATTAGCATTTTTATTTGCCTTATTTGGTTTAATATTCTTACATTTTTTGGCTTTTTCTGTGTGAAATCTTCAAAACAGACAATTCCTTTGCAATAACATTGAGAAAAATAAATTCATTCAGTGTCGAGGATTGGGAAGTCATCTTGCATGAAGTTCACGTTGAAGATGGTTTTGAATGAGGGGCTATGTGGAAATACATTGGATAGTGAAATGTGTTGGGGCTATGTGGAAATACATTGGAAAGTGAAAGGAGAAAAATAAATTATTTCTTCTAAGTAGCATGGAATGGAGGTTGCACAGTGAGTATGTTATTACAGGAGTGGAAAGGAGAAATGAAAGTGGGCCTTTAGATTCAAAAGAAAGTTGAGGAGAAAAAGCCTTGGAGATGAAGAAAGAGAGAAGAAAAGGTTCAATTCACAGTTGTCACTTACTTTCACTTACTTTTTAGGGATTAATTTCCATGACTCAAAGATGGCTTCTAGATCCTCACCAGTGGCTAAATTGGAATTATATCAACTAGAAATAAAATAATCTGGACTAGGTCAAAATAATTGTTACTGGTGGTTGGGGATAGTTCAAATGTGCATCCATAATGAATTTTGAAATAAGGAATAGAAGAGGTCCCTCCTGACATTCCGTGTTTAATATATTAGAGCAGAGATGGGTAAAGTCAGCTTTAGTATAAAATGGCCCCTGGGCCAGCAGGTTCTATAATGACCTGATTGAATATTCATGCATTTGAAAACAGAATATGCATTGGTCAGCCTTGCAAACATACAAGAAGATCAGTTGAGCTCATTCAGCCAACAGATATATATTGAATATCTACCAGGTACCAAACATGGGATATAGTAATGAACAAGATAGACAATGTCCCTGACCCCCTCAGGGGGTCCCTCCCCTCACAGAGGTAAATGTTGGCATGATGTGACTGAACAATGCCTAGGAGAGAGAATATCAGTGAAACCATTTTTCATTGCCCAGATCATCTCTCCTTTGAAGATAGAGGCAGCAAGCATTTTTGTCTGTTAATATTAAAGAATTGAATCAACTAGGTAATATCTCTTTTTCTAAGTCCGTGCTAACCGTACAAGTTTCTGATCATAATTTGGATTCCCAGGTGTGTCTGCCTATTGGGGAATAATACTCTAGTCAAGCAAGTATGAGGACTGTGGTCCTTATGATGTTTATATTTCTTTTTAAATATGGCCACTAGCATTCTGTGTTTTAAATCCGTCTACTATGAGTCCGCCATTGAGGGATGGATTCCTTCTCAGAATGCTGTCAAAATCAGGTTTTTGAGTCTTGAAGGGTGGAGGCCAGATCCCATACAATTATCATTCTCTGAGTCTCTTGCGAAGCAGCTAGCTCAGCTTGTTGATGATACCCAGTGTTTCTGGTTAGCTATTCTTGTTCTGTCTTAAAATTTCTGGAAGGAATGGATCTTATTCAGTTCCTTCAAAGAATATTGAGCATGGATCTGAGAGATACTGATTTAAGGCAGTGGTGGAATAGACAAGCTGTTCTTCTCTTGGTTCCTCTTGACCATTCCCTGTGTCATTCCTTGATCTCATCCTATCCCAGATACCTTCTGCCTCAGGCATGGCTGGCAAAGGGCCAGCCCATCATCTTCTGGATGGCTTTCTACTGTTGAGGGGAGGGAACAGTCTTATGATGTGTTAATTTGCTTTTGACATCTGGTTCTAGTCCATCTGTTCAGAAGTCTGCTCTTAATAGGCGGTTACTGGCAAGGCTGTTGTTCTCAGGCCTTAAAACATTAACAAGAAGTCAACCTAAAGTGACTTCACTTTTCTAAAGAGACCTTAAGGAGAGCAGTAGCTACTGAGTCTCTAACAAAATCAGTCTTCTCTTGGTATCAGCATTTTTCTTTTCTTATTTTTAAAAACGCTTCAGCACAAACTACTTAAATAGGTTTCTGACTAATGATTAGTAATCTATTTTTACCATTGTCCTATGCAGATCCCAGTGAAATTTTGCTTCTCATGCCCCAAATGGAATTATAGTTCACAGTGGATTTGAAGAGATTAGTATTAGCGCTATAGGCTTTTTTCGTCCAGATTAGAAATGGCAAAGTCATAGAGTGAACATTTTTCCTTAGGATGCTGTAAGTACTTGGGTACATGGTTGCTTAATTGTTTTGCCATCACTTAGGTTTGTAAAAAACAAACAAAAAAATGACAAAACAGGATGCCTAAAACTTGAAAACAGTGTTTTTGTTTTGTTTTCAAATTAACAGAACAACCCTGTTTCCAGATAAAATATGGTGAGCCTGATAAAATTAGAGATACTCTACCTAAAGGCTGGATGGGCAGGAGAGTTGGGGAGGGTCCTAGCTTAGAACTTCATAAAACGCAGTTTTGAAACCTTGAGGTTAGGATTCCAATGTCAAATGTTATTGCTGAAGAGGAGAATGAGGAAGAAACAATGACTATTTTGCCATATGTATGTGGAAGAACACTTTATGCATGTGGAAAAAGTCAACCAAGACAAACTGGAAATTAGTAAAAGGCTAAACTGGGCCTAGAAGGCCCAGGAAATTGGGAGCCACACGGCAGTGGGGACATTAAGAACAATGACCTGATACCGTGTTGATGGGAGCACTAGTTACAGATTGCAGAACATCAAAATCAGCCTGAAAAAGCTTTTATGAGGTGTTTAAAATTGTGTTAAAATTTGAACTATTCTTCTTGGGTGAAGGAATCAGGCGTATCAGGACTCCGAATATGGTGACAAAGTTTAATTCAATTCATTGATTGTCTACAGTGAGCCAAACACAGTGCCAGGTACTTTTTCTAATATGTGGTGTTCTGAAAATAGTGCTGAAGCTAAAAAAGAAAACCATGGGTTATTTCATGCCCCATAAACATGTCTGATAGGAATCACTAGCATTCCATTACCCACTAATATGGGAGACAACGATATATAGTGACCGATATTGTTAGAATTGAGATTTATTCTTCCTATGGGTAGTGCCGATTAGTTTCCTTTCCATGGGTTGTACTCATCGAGAGTTTGAAATATATATACATATCTATGCATGCAGAGACCAACAAATTCCATTTAAATATTCTAACTGTCTCTTAGATACTGCACGTATTAATGTTTAGAGACTTCACATCATGGGAATATTTAATGCCAGATTCACTCTCTTTTCAGCTAAGGCTCACTCATTGCCAAGAGCCCATGTGTTTTCACCCATAAAAGTGTAATGCTTGATGATACTTTGCTCACATTCTGCTTCTTCTCTTCAGTGTGTAACATCATCCAAAGCAAAACTCCTCTGCCTCTTCAATTTCCTTCAAATTTATCTCATTCTTCACCATCACCATGAAACTTCTAGATGGAGGAGTTTTTGTCTCTGAATATTTACTTCTCACCGCACTGCAGTTTGTCTCTGCTCCCCCTGCTTAGGAACAGTGGCTCTGTTAGGGTCATCCGTGGTGAGCGACCAGGCACTGATTCTGGGGCCTCCTTGCAGCCCTGTGCTGCTGCCTGTGCACTCTTGAGGGCTGGCTGCTGTTTGCTGTGGGGGCCACTCTGCCCATCCACCCTTCTAGCTTCTTTCCATCTCTTTCACAGGCTCCCCTTCCTCTGTTCCTTAATGGACCCAGAATGTAGACCCAAATCCTCCATTTCCATAGCTTTGGCCTTAGTTTCGAACTCATCACCTCTTATCTGGTCCATTTGAAGGAACTCCCACTATTCTCACATATTCTTGAGCATAAACCTCTCCCACCCACCACAGATCACACTACATACTATGGCCAGAGCAGTCACCCATGAAAACAAGCCTGATCCTGCTCTTGATTGCTTAAAACCTCCATTGCCCAACAGATAAAATTTAAAAATTCTGTCACAGTGCATGAGCACCCTCGGAGTCTGGCTTTCCATTTCCTATGTCCCTTCTGTGTCCTCCCCGCGCCAAGCAGGACTGGCTGCCTCTCAACAGTTGCTGCTGTCCCCTCCACGTGTTCTTTCCCTCCCGTTTAGCGGTCCCCAACAGGTTTAATCTCTTTCCGTCCTCCCCCCACCATGCTACAACAAGGGTAGCTGCAATGTCTGTATTAAGGGGAGCCTGTGATGTTCGAAGCAAATAAGGCCAGTGTCACTGCTGAACTCCCTACAAGCATAAGATGATCTATATACGTGCATCGTGGTTCTTGTTATTAGATCGCTCTGAGGCGGGCTCGGGGGGATTTGCAGAGGATGCTCAGGAAACCAATAAAGATAATTAAAAGTTTAGAAAATTAGAACCATGAAAAACAGGTAAAGGAATGATTATTCAGCCAAGAGAAGAAAAAGCCTGAGGGGAGATATAAGAAAGAAAAATGATTTCCTAGAGGATAGACTCCGACCATCCTCCATCAATATTGAGAAGAAAACACAGCAAAGCATGTAGGATTTATATTTGCCATAAGGAACATTTCCCAGATAAGGGACTGGCTATCTAGAATAGTTTATTCATGAAACTCTCAAAATTTATCTATAGATCTAAAAAGATACATTTTCTTCTGTCTAGCCAATTTAGGTATGAAGTGGCCTGAATGCAGAGAAGTGAATTAGGTGATTTCTTGCCATCCTATTTTTCTCAGTGTGTCAGTCTGTCTTTCAATGGCTCTTTTTGTCTGAATGTCGTTCTCTGGCTTTCTGTCTCTTTGTCTCTCTATCCCTGTTTCTCTCTCTGTTTTTCTTTCTCCTTGCTCTCTCTTCTTTCTCCCACCATCCTCCTGCACTTCTGCCCCATCCTCCTAGCCCCAATATGCCATGTAAATGAAAGCTTTGCAGAAACGGTCCAAATTACTGCCATTCAACTTTTCTTTTCTCAAGTTCATTGTATCTTTTGTTTGGCATTACAACTATTTGGGATTAGAGGAAGGTGTCTCTTTCTATAAGGAGTTGAGGACAGACAGGTTTTTGTGATCACTTCCTTTAATATTATTTTCTGAGATCATCTTCCTCCTGCAGTATACTTTCCTCAGCATAGCGCCATATCTTTTTCCTTTTGAGGAGAATTTTTCCTATAACTTGTGGACAACATGTTTTCCTAGAGAAATATGAAGTTCCTTCATTACCGGACATGAGAAGTACAAGCGAAGGGACGTTCATCAGTAGCATGGCTCTGAGGAGTGAGGAGTGCTGCAGAGTGCCCTGCTCACCTTCGAGGGATACCTTTGCAGTTTCCATTTCTGACCATTGGGTTTAGTACATTATAGTTGTTTGTATAGTATCTTTCTATTTACCTGTGCACTTCCCCACTTTCTTCTGTTGCTGGTGGCAGCCATGTTTGTCTTTCATTACCATTGCTTCAGATTTCTCCTTTATGATTTTTTTGTTCTTTTCATTCCTTTTTAATTTTCAGCCTTTTTGGCAGATTTCCTCTTCTCTTTTGCGGAGATTGGGTCTTCATGCATGCAGCCTACTCTAGCATCCTATCACTTGGCAGGCAGATGGATCCCAGCACCTGCTACTGGAATCAACACAGCAATGAGGTGATGGATGTTAGAGTTTTTATTATTTGTAAGAAAGTAATTCGGTTGAATCGATACAACCATATTTTTCCCCTCCTGAGCAGGTATAGTATCTCATCCTTAACTTTTTTTTTTAAGATTTTATTTATTGGAGAGAGAGAGAGAGAGAGCATATAAGCAGGGAGAGGAGCAGAGGGAGAGGGAGAAGCAGGCTCCCTGCTGAGCGTGGAGCCCGATGCAGGATTTGATCCCAGGACACCGAGATCATGACCTGAGCCAAAGGCAGATGCTCAACCGACTGAGCCACCCAGGCGCCCTCATCCTTAACTTTTTATCTGGTGTTTACTAGATTTTCCCCTGAAGCATTTTAGAAGATAACAGGTAATTCAATTTTGTTTCTTATTTTTTTTCACTAACTCGTGTGTCATAGTTGAAGAGAACAATCTAGTGTCCATTAACATGAGTTCATTGTGACCCACCAAACCCCAGAACTTAAACTTTGCTCTATAAATTCTAGTGAGAACCGTGAAATTGGCATTTCTTTTGGGGGCCGCAGGAGAGAAAATCAAGATAAGAGAAAGGAGCAGTGGTCACTATAAGGAAGATACGGAGTTGTCAACTTATAAATGACCACTCTTTGCTACCATTCCAACAGGTGCTACTAAATGGGAGCCTTGGAAAGCTTATTTGGAACCGAGTATAAGTAATGTTTCTGTAAAGTAGAATCATTACTTAGTATATTACCTGTGACAGCAAAATAGTCACTTAAGGAGTGCCTGGGTGACTGAGTTGGTTGAACAGCCTACTCTTGATTTTGGCTCAGGTCATGACCTTAGGGTCGTGAGATTGGGCTCCATATCGGGCTCTACCCTCAGTGTGGAGTCTGCTTGAGATTCTCTCCCTCTGCTCCTCTCCCTGCTCTCGCACTCTCTACATACATATATACATACATAAAGTCACTTAAATCATAGCTTTGGGTTCCCTCCCTCTCTCATTTTCTTCCTTTATTATTATTTTCTTTAGTTATTTTGAACACAATCAATTCAATCACAGTTATATTGTTTAAATGTTTTTAATTAAGTGGCACTTAGGGGTTTTTTTGTTGTTGTTCTGTCACAAGTATTTATTAAGCCCATGCCATTTGCGAGGCACTACTTAATTACCTGATCGTTAATTCATTTAAGCCCCAAAAGGCGCTGTGATTTGGTATTATTATCTCCATTTTAAATACATGAAAGCAGACAAGGTTTTCAAAGAAGTTTCCAAGAATAACTTGCCTGAGGTCAAACAGGCCTATAAGTGACAGAGCCTAAGATTTTTTTCAAAAATTGAACTCCAATTTTCTTTCTGTTATACGTTAGCTGTGCTAGTTGTTCTGCTTTGAATGACAATGATGTATTATCATTACTTTGAATAACGATTATATCTCTGGGAAAATACATTTGAAGCATGGAAAATTTCTTCTATAGGTTATATAATCCAAATAATGGACAACAAACTAATAATCGAAAAATGAATATATGCTGAGCATTTTGCATGTGGAATAAAAGCTGAGTTCTAATTGTCGTGTACGTTGAGTATTTATTGCCTCGGCTTTTGAGATTGCTTAGTCTCTTCCATAGAAATGTAGTCTTTCCTGCATCAAACAGTTTATACAGTACTTGTTATTCTTAAATCTCTTTTCTCTTTTTGTGCTATTTTACTACTAACATTGAATTCATAATCTAAGGGATCTTCCTTCAGATGGCAATCAGGATGAATGATTGCTTGGCTGTCTGTCAGTGAAGTTAATGATGGTATAATAAAACAGCAACAATAGCAGCAACAGACATTTGTTGAGTATTTATTAGGGGTCAGGAAAGAAAAGTTGAGTAAACTTTCCCCTATCCCCCAGGGCTGGCTGGGAAACTGCTGGGCAAGGATTTGAACCTGGGTTTGCATGACTCGGTGCTCAGCTACAAAAAATTAATAAAATAAATTCAAGAAATACAAGAGGTTAGAAATTGTTATAATTCAGAAAATATGAGAAATTAAAAAACTCTTTGGACATCTGCCAATTTGTAGTCCCTTTAAGAAAAATTAATATTAAAATTAAAGTTAACTTTTATAAAAACGGTCTTCTTTCCCTTGCAGACAGATGACTAGCTGTAAAACATTTTCCCCCCATGTTTTGGAGAAGTAGTATACAATCACTGTAGGATGGGGCTTCCAAAGTTTGTTCCAGCCCTACCCTGGACCAAACTAATAACATGGCAAAAGAACCATTAAGGGTCTGACCTGGCTTCTAGGATCAAATAGTCCCTTTTGATATTTGTTTATTTGGATTTGCAGCTTTGGTTTTTTGTTTATTTTTCATTCTGATACTTTATAGTAAAATAAATAAAATCTTCTCAACAGTTTAGAATAGACTAACCCTTCTTTAACAGGTATGTTGAACTATGATCAACGTACCCACCGAATAGAATTGAAAAGGGATAGTTAACTTATTCCATAAATCACTTGTGCCAAAGGAAACATACTATTTACTCAAGTCAAGTTTCCATCTTAAAGGAAAATGCCAACTTTCACTTCTGTGTATCTTTCTTATACCTATGCATAACGGCAGGCAGGAATGAGGTCATTGCTGGTGCTGCAAGTAAGTGGCCATGGAAATTATACTGCTTTGTAGCAAAATATAAACTAAAATTAAGTGGCTCACCTCTGCATTGAGGACTGTATTTTAGCATAGTAATGGGTGAATGGTCAAACTCAGGGGTACTGAACCCAGACCTCAAGGGAACTTTCTCTGTACAGCCTGGTGTGGTTGCACACAGGCCTAAATCAGGCCTTGCGATCTGCTTGACCAAAGAAACCATTCCCACATCCACTTCGGGTTTGCAAAGTAGCCTCTGGAAAGTAATTTATTCTCTCTTTGTTTGCCTCATCTGGTCAGTGAGGCTAATTGTACATAGCACTAACCCCCATTACAGCAGGCTTCTGAGAGTAACAAGTTGATATTCACTGAGCATCATGGATTTTGAAAAGTCACTGCCTGAGTTTAATAGAAGTGTAAGGGGTAGAGGTGGGGAACACATTATTCTTCTGTATACTTAGGTAATCAACACTACTACTTCCTATAAAAATGCTACTACTCCCAGATTTCCTACATATGGACTCTGTATTCTAGACGTGCCAGTTTAGTTTTTATAAAAAAGAATCTGAATCTAGCCATGGATAAAACATGTATCTAGTCTTCAATTCACTGTAGAATTTTCTTTTTAAAACTTTATTCTGAATGAATTTTCAGAACAAGACCATAAATCACATATTTTCATGCCTTAAAGAGCTGTATACATAAACTATTTCAGGGTTGGCAAGTATCTAGCATACGCGTTACCCACTCCTCGTTCTGCACACATAGCAAACATTGCCGCTTCATTAAAATCCTCTACTCTCTCGAGTAAAGACAGAACCTCAGACTTCTCCACAACACAGTGTCCCAAGAAGCTGTGACCAATCAGTCAGAGGTGGGGGTGAATTAAAGCCTCTGTCATCCCTGAGCAACTTGGACTTTCTAATTTATAGGTAAAGAATCCAAAGTCCAGATATTGTGTGTGTATATATATATATATATATATGCACACACATTTTTTTTTTTAACTGAAGTCATACAACTTGTTATTTTGGGTGTCATATGAACTAAAACCCAGATGGACACGTTCCCATTCCAGTTTTATTTTGTGACACCAGGCTGTTCCTATAATTTTCAAGTCTGGCTGCATTCATCTTATTCTTTATATCCTTCATATTTCTCATTGATTGTCTCGTTCATTTTGTCATTGATTAAGTAATATTTATTAAGCTACTACTGTGCCTGAGTTAGTGTCTCTGCAGCCAAGCAACTTAGAGTTAAATAGAAAAAACAAGTCATATATAGAAATAACCATGCACTCTAGTATTTGCCTCTATTCAACCACTAAATGTTCTGGCTGAGGTCAAGAGTGATCTAAATGTCAAATTTTACAGATATATTTCAGTTCTTAATTTTTCACTTCACTTCACCATTTCATACTATCAATCATATCCTTTCTTGAATTTCGTATTATATTCCATTTTCTTGAATTTCTTGTTGTATTTCATTATAAAACTCTCCTGATTTTTTTTTCCTATCTCTGGAGCTGCTCTCTTTTTAAACAGTGTGGTGTGATTTTTTTTTCCCTTTTTCCAGTTCCTTTGTGGTCAGTGTTCTTGGGATTCTGACCTCAGTTCCCTTGTTTTCCTCTTTGTGGAATTTTACCCACTTTTATAATAACTGCAAACTTCACCTCGAACCCAAGTGTTTTTGCATCTTCATCCGAACCCTGGTACAGACTGGTATATTCACCTACTTGTTGGACATGTCTCTGGTGTGCCACAGACACATAAATCTTAACTTTTCTAAAACTGAACGTATTTTCTTCAAATCTGCTCCTCTTCATGTTTTTCCTAGTTCAGTGAATGGCGTCACCACTCACTCCGTTGCTGAAGCAGAAGTATATGAGTTTCTCTTAACTCCCCATCCTTTTTCTTCCTGCCCTCATCTTACGAGTGAGAAAATTCTGTCAGTCCTTATCTTTTCATAACTTTGACTGTGTCTCCACTTCCTCCCCTCTGCAGCTGGTTCCTTAGTCAGGGCCTTGTCTTTCACCTGACTCATCACGTAGCATCCTAACTGCTCTAATTTCATCTCCTGTGGCCCTATCAATCAAGTCTCCATGTGGCTGTCAGCTTCGTTTTAATAAAACGCAAACTGCACGTCTGACACACAAGCCTGGGATCACTGAAAGCTCCCCTTGACACTCAGGATTACACATGAACCCTTTCCCCCTCCAGGATCTGCTTCCCGCCTGCATTTCCAGCTTTGTCCCTCATCAGTCTGATCCTGTCCATCAATTAATCCCTTGCTTTGGGCTTCAGTTTCAGAGGATTTTGAGCTTCTTGAATGCATCGTGGTCTCTCTTGCTTCATTATTTTTGCATATATTGTTTCTTCTACCTGAAATTCCCACTACTTCTCTTGCCTTTGCTAAAATAACTCATCCATTAAATTTCAATTCTGATGCCATTTCCACAATGAAGCCTTCCTTGCTCCATAGTATACCTTTAAAAAGAAGTTGTCACATTTTCTGTATGGCATTGCAATTGTCTTCTTTTATCATTAGCTCTCTATCTCCATGCCTTTCACTACTCATAGCACACATTGATTGAATCAATTGTACTGTGATTGGCCCTGTCCCCAGAGTCTACCCGTTCTGCCCTAGAGCTTCTGGATATACCCTTGTTACAGTTCTTCTGCTAGAGTTTGTAAGTGCTTTGGCAAGTGGTGAATAAAATGCAGTACTTTGATCCTGAAGTCATCAGGAATTTTGAGATGAAACTAGGATATGCCTTGTTTTTGCCTAGTGAAGGAGAAAGAAGAGAATTATAGAATGACCTCATACTTATTTTAGAGAATCATTTTAATATCATCTATGCTAGGCATGTAAATTGTCTGTGTTTTTATCTTTGTGGTCAGCCATTGCTGTTCACTTTACCATGATATATGTCAGAATGATAGTATTTGACTCTTCAAGTTAAGAGCTCTTATCAGCAAAACTCCTTACTGTATCTTTGTGTTCTAGATTTATTGGAATGTACCAATTATCAGTTTTCTTATTTGCAAATCATTTTAAAGTTCATTTTTATAAACCATGATCTATCTAGTTATCTGTTATCCCTGTAATCTTCTGCCACATTTTACCCTTACACACATCTTAATTGCTTTATTTAGAAAATATGTATAGAAAATATATAGGGAGGAAATTGTAGCACTTGTTCCTGAGTGATGGAATGGTCAGATGACATTGTTCCTACAATTTTTTTTTTAAATTTCATTTTAATGCTTTTCATATTTTATTTTATTTTTTAAATTTTATTTTATTTAAATTCAATTAATTAACATATAGTGTATTATTAGTTTCAGAGGTAGAGTTCAGTGATTCATCAGTTACATATTAACACCCAGTGCTCATTATATCACGTGCCCTCCTTAATGCCCATCACCCAGTTACCCCACCCTCCATTCCACCTCTCCTCCAGCAACCCTCAATTTGTTTCCTGTAGTTAAGAGTGTCTTATGGTTTGGGGCGCCTGGGTGGCTCAGACGGTTAAGCGTCTGCCTTCAGCTCAGGTCATGATCTCAGGGTCCTTGGATCGAGTCCCGCATCGGGCTCCCTGCTCCTTGGGAGCCTGCTTCTCCCTCTGCCTCTCTCTCTGTCTCTCTGTCTCTCATGAATGAATAAATAAAATCTTTAAAAAAAAAAAAAAAGAGTGTCTTATGGTTTGTCTCCCTCTCTGATTTTGTCTTATTTTATTTTTCCCTCCCTTCCCCTGTGATGCTCTGTTTTGTTTCTTAAATTCCACATCTAAGTGAAATCATATGATAATTGTCTTTCTCTGATTGACTTATTTCGCTTAATGCTTTTCATATTTTAACCTTTATGGTTTAAAAACTTTTTAAAGGGGGGGAAAAAGCAGTGAAATAAAGGGAACACACGATCATAGAAAACAAAAGAATTTTATATTCAGGCCAGTCCCTTTCTCATTGACTGATGACCCAAATTTCTATTTAAGAGAATGCCGTTCATTTATTTAACTGGCAAAAGTTTATGAAGTTCCCAGTTTCACTAGGAGGGAAAGTACTGAGATTGATGAGACAGAAAACCCAACTCAGCTTTAGGAGGGAGGGGAAGTGGAAAAGGAAAAGGACGTGATATTGGAGCTTTATTTCAAAAGAAAAGCAAGCACTGACTGCTGAAGAAGCTAAAGGAAAGTATTCAGGCATTGGAAGCAGGATTGGACATAACCGCACAGACATGAGAAGCTGGGGGTGCTCGGGATGGCTGGTGATTGCTACGTGTGTGACATGGAGAAGAGAAGAAAGATCATATGCCACATTGTTTGTTGATCCATAAACTTTAGGAGGAATTGGTAAAAGCAAATAAAATGTTATTTTTCTTAGTTAGCTCTTCAAATCTATGTAATATCTGATTTTGTTGTAATTAGTACACGTGGCAGTTTTTCCTTGGTCTCTATTTCCCAGGTATCAGGATAGTTTCGTTTCTCTGAACTTGTCACAGTTTATTTGTATAACACCCATTGGGCAAATCTTGTTATATTTTTGTGTTGTTGTAAGTAGTTTTATTTCCATGTGTGGTTTTATTTTTTTATTATTTTTTAAGTATTTTATTTATTTATTTGGCATAGAGAGCACAGGCAGGGGAAGTAGCAGACAGGGAGAGGGAGAAGCAGGCTCCCCACTGAGCAGGGAGCCCAGTGTGGGACTCGATCCCAGGACCCTGGGATCATGACCTGAGCCAAAGGCAGATGCCCAACTGACTGAGCCACCCAGGCATCCCCTCCATCTGTGGTTTTAAAACACAGTCCTGTCTTTTTGATTCTTTTGATTTGAGTCTTCCTGTCTCATTTGATTCTTCCTGTCTTAGGCACCATTTGGGAATATGATGCAGTTGTTCACGAAGAGACTTTCCTAAATAACCTAAAGTAATAGTAAACTGCTCATTGTTACTTATAATTCATGTTCCACAGTGCAATATTTGGGGAGCACTGACTCCGCAGTGCACAAGAGCAGTTTGGGGAGGGTGACGTTGACTTATTATGCTCTACTTTGAATGCAGCGTTTGCCAGGCACATTACCCTCTGAGTACTGCTCATTTCAACCAGAAGGCCTCTAAATAAATTCTGGTTTTGTTAATCAACAAAGGTATAATTATGTCATCATATGCTGTAGGCTTTTAAATCAATGATTCTGAAGCAGATTGTTCTTTGAAATTTCCATCACCTTTTCATGAGCTTGCATAGGGAATTTGGGTAGTTAAAAGTTGAGCACCCTGGGCAGACTTTTGATGCCTCCTGATGGCAGGATGTTTATGGTTTTCTGAATGAGATTGACTATTAATCTGGTGAGCACCCAATCTAGTGAATAAATGAGGGCCCTCTGTTGAAGTCTGGAGGCTGTAAATGTTTCTTTTTCACGAGCCCCAGCTTTGACCAGTCATCTATTCAAATGTACTTACTTGTGTCATTTTGATGTGTGTAATTAATTCTCAGAGTGCTTATGATTCTTTGAGTACATTCTGCTTCCCATAGCATATTCTGCTTTTCAGAGGTCCTTTGTAGTGACCTCTGAGACCCTTTGTGTCTCATTGTGGCAACTCTTGCCCCTAATTGCCTTCCAGACACCAGGGGCGGTGTGCGTCAGCTTTCGCTGCCACAGTGGTTCCTAAGTTTGGCTGTGTGTTAGCATCACCAGGGGGTTTAAAAGAATACTACTGATGCCTGTGCCCCACACCAGCTTAAGTAAGTCAGAATCTGTTGGGAATGAGACCATGCAATGGTGTGTCCTAAAAGTTCCCCTGGTGAATCTACTATATAAACAAAATTGAGAATGAGCAGAGTGTGGATCAGGCCTGAGGATAGGCAGGGTGTGCTCACCTTTGGGTAATGGGGAATGGGGCTGAGGAGTCTGGGAAGCCGTGTCTTGGGGAAGGAGGGAATGGAAATCCTGATAGACTCTTCTAAGGGAGTAGCAGTCTAGACAGAGAGAGTCGGGCATCAAGTCAACAGAATGGGGACTGGAGGGCTTGAAGAGAGGAAACTCAGAGCAGGGGCTAGGACATGAGGCTGGGAATGGCTGCTGCATCATTCCCTGTGCCCTTGAAGGTGTGTGCCTGGAGCAGGTAGAGCTGCACTGTGAGGAGATTAGGTTGGGGGAAAGAAGGGACAACTCAGTTAAATAAACAACAAAAACTTCAAATCAGTAGAAATTTAGTTTTCCTGTTTGCTATCTTCTGTTCTCATGTTGAATGCTGCTGATTTGCATGTGGATTGTTGGACAAATCAAGGCCACTGAAAACCTCACTAAAGCAATGCTAAGTAAAAGGTTCTGTCTACCTGGTTTTCCTTGCACTGTGCATTCAGACCTTGACTATAACAATCAGGTATGTTTTAGTAGGCTCAGACACTGTTGTGTATCCAGAGGCATCCCTTAGGCCTGCTCTTGTGTCCATTTCCAAAACTACCAGCACTCCCTTGCTCCAGCTCCAGGACCTGGATGAAAAGCTAACTATGCATGTAACCCGGGGGTCTGCTTTTCAGCTCAGGAGCTGCTGCCCGCTTCCCTTGTGGCTGCCTCTGGACATTGTCTGATTTTGTACCCTGGTCCCCATGTTTCTATTTAATCACCTCCCTGGATTTGGTGATTGGGTTTTTTTCAATTGGCTGAGCAGCTCTAAATAGGCTTCAGTTATTGGCTGAGCCTCAGATTTAGGATCCCAGTTCACACTCTGATTGCTTAGGCCCCCCTCCTGGCTTCTGGTTGTTGGAACGTGTACAGGCAACCATCGTTAAGAAGCCCAGGGCTGTGTCCCCATCCCTTCTCCTGCCCTGTAAACCACCTGCTCACAAGTAATGAGTCCCTTCAATTAAGGATCCTATCAAAGTGTCTAAAAGTATATTTTTGAGTTTGAGTGAACCTAAACTTTGTAATGAATATATGCATTTCTATCTATAAACTGAGCATTAATATGCACAATACTCAGTTTGGTTTGCTATCCAGTTCTTCCTCACACATCTGTTTAAGAGGGTTGTGTTCCTCCAGAATGTGGAATTTCTCTCCTTCTCAGATTCAGCAAGTATTCACTGAACACCTACAGCATCAAGTGCTACCTTAAATCCCTCTACTTGTGTTTATGTAATTTCTTGAGGCTATCAGGATTTCAGAAATGGTTTCTGATCTTCAAGGTTCTGGCTGCTGGTGATTTCATATGTTATCAAACATTCTACAATGTTTCCCACAAGCTGATTACTGCTTAGGACAGTGTGCTAGTTCCAGTATATGCAAGGGATGGTCTCTTCAAGGGAGAGTCTATTTTTAATGAAAAAAATAGGTCATTTGATAAAAATACCCAGTCGAACCATGACCTCTTCATTTAAGAGGAGTTAAAAGTGAATACCTTTGGGTTTCAAAGGAGTGCTTCTTTGGTTGGATGTGGATGTAAGTAATTTACCTCTTAACACTTGGCTGTTTAAAATAATGGCAGGACGTTGATGTTTGACAGCAAAAATAATTCTAGTGTGAGTAAGAACTTCAGAAAGGAGCCAGAAGATAAAGAGAGCTTATAGACCCTTGTGTTGAATCAATAAAACAGATCTCATTACAGAGATTAAGGTATAGGTATGGATTCATGGAAATGGAATTAAAATTTCAGAAGTCCTGTGAATTCCCACAGTTTGCATTATAGAATATTAAGGTATGGCTAAATCAGTATTGATTTCTGAATTAGAATACTGATGAGAAGCGTCATCTCTATTTGATGAGGAACTGTTTTGCATGTTGTGTGTGTGTGAACGTGTGTGTGTGAGTGTGCGTGAGCATGTGTGTGAGTGTGTATGTGTATGTGAGTATTTGGGAAAGTGGAGCAATGTTACAGGAATTCTGTGTAAATTCTAAAATTAGAACCATAGGGATTTTTAAATGTTGTATTAGATTCTGATGAGAGTTGCATGTTTTGATGTAAAAGCAAGTCTATCTCTAAATGTCAATCAGGAGTTTGGCTTCTGTGATGGTTTGTTTTACATGTCAGCCCGCCTGGCTATAGGTGTTTAATCAAACACCAATCTAGATGTTGCTGTGAAGGTCTTTTGAGATGTGGTTAACATCTAAAATCAGTTGACTTTAAGTAAAGGAGCTTGCTGTTGTTCATGTGGGTGAACCCCATCTTGAAAGACTTGAAGAGCAGAAACAGGTTTACTGCAGAAAGAAAAAAAAATTCTTCCTAAGGACTGCAACGTCAGCTCCTTCCCAGGGAATTCCGGCCTGCTAGCCTGCCCTGCAGACTTGCAGCCCCTGCAATTGCATCAACCAATTTCTTGAAAGAAATCTCTTTATTTACGTGTATATGTATATGTGTGTGTGTATGCATCTATCTATCATCTATCTATCTATCATCTATCTATCTATCTATCTATCTATCTATCTATCTATCTATCTATCTATCTATCTATCATCATCTCCTACTGGTTCTGTTTCTCTGGAGAACCCTGACTGATACAGCTTCCTAAATGGAAAGCATTTTGAAGGTGTCATATGGATAATATCCAGGAAGATGCTGGGATAGGAGAGTGGGGTCTGTCGTTCTGATGCTCCCATTTGCCTGACGTTTTACAAAGCCGACCTCGCTGAGGCTGTGCAGAGCCTTCCCAGAGGCAGCTCTGCTCTCACCGGGCCTCCCTTGCTGTCTCTGCCCTTGCTGCTCCCTTCCACTCACGTGCTGCCTTCCACCCTCTTTGCCTTTGTGCATCTGTTGCCTTCTACTTCAAACACGTGTTCCCACATCTGTCCCTCCTCTATGAAGCCTGCTGTTCTCCTTGCCCGCCTCTTTACACCAGAAAACCTGGGGGCCTCTCATCTCTGCCTGTCCTCTCCCTTAGAGCATTTTCCACATCGGGCTCTGTTGATTGGTTTGTGTGTCTTTTTTCATTTGCTAAATGGTAATCACCGCATCTTACTCATCTTTGTATTCCTGGCACCTAGCACAGTTCCTGGCATAGAGGAGGTGTTCAATCAATATTGTTGAAAGACTGAATAAATAGCTCACCCTCTCCTGCAAGTTAAGGTGCAGATGACTGGGAGGTGTCTTAAGTGGCTGTTCTTTCAGGGATAGGTATGTTCCTTGGACCTGAGGCTCTTAAAGAGAAATCCCAGACAAACAGACCTTTAATTCCCACCCAGGGCCTTTGCTCTCAGTATTTGGTGGTGGTGGTGGGGGGAATGATATATACGCCAAGCAGATTTAAGCTGATTCTGCAGAAACCTCTGGCATCATATGTTGGTGGCACGAATGCTTCACAAACTCAGAGTTTCGACTTTGGGCTGATTTATTTTAACCTTTCTAATTAATAGCTTGAGGCTCTCCCTGTATTCATTAGCAAGGAGCCAAATCTCCCTTTTGAAGTTTTATCCACCCAGTTGGTCTTAAACTTGGTGCCTTACCTAGGACCATGTGGGGTCACTGGGATCCGTTAAAAGTATCGGCCGTAAGGAAAGCTCCGCCACCTGGTTCTTCTACCTTACTGTGTCTTGCTGCCACACGGTGTGGCTGTTGAAGCTTGTACCTGCGTAGTTGCCTGTCCGTCCAGCACGGTGCCCTCCCTGGCCGAGACCAGACATAGGCCGCGAGGGTGTCCCTTTCTCCCGGATGGCTGGGTTCAGAAGAGCTCCCATCAGTCATACGGAAACCAGCTCTCCTACCCGTGCTGCTGAATGGGTAGGCCCAAGTTGGCCGCTTGGCCACCCACTTTCCTCACGGTTCTGTTTGGAGGGGCCTTGTCATTTTTCCTTACCACTGGGTCTGACATCAGCTCTTGCTGACAAGCCCCTGCATTCCCCCGCCCTGGGGACCAGCTCTGCATGTCAGGAGGCTTGGAGAGCTTTGCTGGAGTCACAGAAGTTTATTACACTTTTCCCACTCCCCTTCCCCAGGAATGTTCTTATCTTAACCCAGGGAGCTACTGGGAAATTACCCAAGTGATTCTCAGGCAACCGAGGGACCAACTGCTGTGAGGTGACTTTCTGCTTCACTCCTTGAAATAAATGAAGCAGATATAATTTTTATGGGTCTTTCAAATGGCACTTGATTTAGTCTCTACCCTATCAGGCATTATGTATATAAGAATGGTAATCCTTCTATTTGATAAGGCTGTATCTTCACTTTTCCATTAAGAGATACCAAGAAGCATGATTAGGTAAGAAGCAGAAAGATGTTTAAAGATGTTAAAGATTCAACACCTTATGGAAGCAACTCAAGCCATCTAAATTCCAAATGTGAATTGTCCACAGGCTTTAAAACTGGGCTACATTACATTGTAGGCACTCTGTGCCCTTCACTACATCATTAATTTTCAGTTTCCTCTTTTATTATTCCTTTACATTGTCCTTGTTAAAGCCAGGCTGTTTCTATAATTGCACTACTCTAACACACATGGGATTCATCACACTTTGGGCTTCTTCTCTTGTTCCTCTGCTCACCTTTGCGGCAACCTCTGATTCACGTTATGGATGCTGTGTTAATTTTTTGCTATCCCAGTGTTTCTCCTAGAAAATGACAGCAATGGTGGGGCACCTGCGTGGCTCAGTTGACTAAGTGTCTGACTCTTGATTTCGGCTCAAGTCATGGTCTCAGGGTCGTGAGATCGAGCCCCACGTCAGGCTCCCCGCTGGACACGGAGTCTGCTTAAGATTCTCTCTTTTCTTCTCCCTCTCTAAATAAATAAAGAAATAAATAATAAATAAATAAATAAGTTACATTTTTAAAAAAATGAAGTAATAGCTATCATTTCTTTTTTTTTTTTAAGATTTTAATTTTTTGAGAGATAGAGAAATAGTGAGAGAGAGCATAGGGGGAAGGAGCAACGGGGGAGGAGAAGCAGACTTCCCGCTGAGCAGGGAGCCCTAGCCCTGAGCAGGCTCAGTTTCAGGACCCTGGGATCATGACCTGAGCCAAAGGCAGATGCTTAACCAACTGAGCCACCCAGGCGTCCCAATAGCAACCATTTCTTAAGCCTCTTCTATAATAATGATTGTTTTTGTCATTTAAAAATTATGGAAATAACATACCTACACAAAAGTACATAGAACACATATGTACAGCTTAATCATTGCATAGCAAATTGTTATAAAATATTTTTAAGTGAACACCCATGTGATCCATGTTGTCACCATTCACGTTAAACACAAGCACATTGCCAGCATCCCAGGCGTCCTGTGGCTGTTTTTCCTGGTAATAAACCCCTCTATCCTGCCCTCTCTCCAAAGTAAGCACTATCTCACTTTTATGCTCTTCACTCTTGCTTATAATACTCCCCCAATTACTACAGTTTAGCTTTGCTATTTCTGAGCTTCATATACTTGTAATTATACAGTAAGCTCTCTTTTTTGTCTGGCCTCATTTATGTCATGGTTTCTGAGATCCATCCAGGCTTTGTATCAGAGTGGTTTGTTTTCATTGTTGAATAGTCTCTGTTGCATGACAAATCCATGATATATTTATCTTTTCTTCTGTTGATAGATATTCAGGCTGTTTCCAGTTTGAGGCTATTATAAATAACGTGCTATAAACATCTCTGCACATCTCTCTTGGTGCCCATGTATACATCTGGGCTTAGAATTTTCTTGTGGGAAGGTTTCTAATTATAAATTCAATTTTGTGAATACTTATAAATCTATTTTTAGTGCTTTTTATTCCTACGTACCTTTTGATAATTCATAAAAGTTTTTCTAGAAATTTGTTTTTATCTAAATTTATTAAAATGCACTCCATCTGTTTAATCTCTGCAGGATCTGTAGCAATGTCCCTTCTTCATTTCTGACATTGGCTGTTGGTGCCTTCTTTCTTGGTATTTTGATCAGTCTTGCTAGAGAGTAATCAATTTTAGGTCTTTTCACAGGACCAACTTTGTCTATCCACTGTATTGTTTCTGTTTTCTTACTACTTGTTTAATTAAATTCTATTTAAATTTTTAACTATTTTTATCTTTTGGGCTTCTTTTGTTTTTTTCTCTAATTTCTTGAGGAAGATTCTGAATTCATTAGTTTATTTAGCATTTCTTCTTTTCTAATATGTTAAAATTAAAAGTTTAAGCATTGTTTTAGCCTCACAGTATTTTCATTACTATCCAGTTCAAAATATTTTCCCTTTCCCACCGAGATTTCTGTTTTAACTCACATGTGATTTGGGCACGTGTCTCTTGGTTTCCAAAGATCTGGGGATTGTCCAGTTATCTTTTTATTATTGATTTGTAATGTAGTTACATTATGGTCAAAGACTATCCTCTGTAAGATTCAGTCATTTAAAAGTTTTTGAAACTTGCTTTGTGGCATTGTTTACGGTCTATATTTCTAAATGTTCCTATTGCATTAAAAGAATGTATATTCTGTAGTTGTGGTGTTAGTCATTTATGTATATCCATTAGATAGAGTTGGCTAATTCTCTCATTCAAATCCTTTATGTCCTTACTGATTTTTTTGTCTGCTGGTTTCATTGGTTATTGAGAGAAATATGTTGGTATCTTCTATTACCTGTGTGAACTTATCTACTTTTTCTTACCCCTTTGTCAATTTATTTTAAGTTTCTATATTGTAAGGGCACATTGTATCTTCCTGATGAGCTGAACCTTTTGTCATTAGTAATTAGTATGTTTTGCCTTTAAAATTTGATATAATCATAGTTATACCAGCTATATATTTTACATACATAATAGCTATATATTTTTTTGTCATTGTTTGCATGCTATCTTTTTCAGCTTAATCTTTTTTTTACTCTCTTACTTTCAACCTTTAAGTAGCCTTAGTTTTAGATGTGTTTTTTTAATGACAGCATATATTTGAATTTTGACTTTGGAGGTGTGAAAAATATCTTTATTCTGTCCTCACACTTTTCCTCTGCTTTCTGCATTGTCTGTTTCTCTGGGTGCCTCATTTTTGTTTAGTTTTGAGCTTTTTTTTCTTGTTAGAGATTTTTCTCAAATATATGGTAATGTCCAATCTCTGCTCATTTTTAAGAGGGGACAATGAGAAGAGGAGTAGAAAGTCTCTGTGCACAGACAAGCTTATGACAGGAAGTTCTTGAGGAAGGGGGCTGTGGTTGATGAGCATTTAGCTGTTTCACTGGGAGACCTCAATTGTTAATAAGCTTTTTGGGGAGGGCAAGGCTGGTCTTTGAGATGTTTTCAACCCAGACAAACAGCATTGTGGGTAATGGGACTCACAGATATATAATATTATATAACTTATAATATTATATACAATATTATAGATATTCTGTATCATATACAATATTATATTATTATATATAGTACAATATACATATATTAATTATAATATTATATACAAATTTGTATTTTTATAGTTCCTATTTTAACTAAAATGTCTAACTCTTTGCCTGAACTTCTCCAGATAGCATATGTCCATCTTCATTAGGTGGGGTGAAAGTCATTTCCCAGTTTTATTGGCTGAGGGAGTGTGCCTGGTAGTCTAACTTCTCATCATGCAGGATTTCCAACTTCTGTTTTCAGTTCTGTCCTTCCCCTCTATCCCCTTCTGAAGTTCTGAGCCTTCTGTTCTTGAGTATTGTTGAGGTTCAGAGGCAGAATTTAGCTCCCTCCTTAATGTACATCCCAGAAAGATTTAATCATACAGAAAAAGCTAAAACCATGTTCATTGCCATCCCTTAATTTTCTTTCCAAAATTTTATTAAAATTTCTCATTTTCTGTCATCTCTTTTTCTACTCTGCAGATTTGATTCTTTTATTCCTAGACTGTACCTTCTGGAGAGGGGAAACCTATCTTCACACATGTAACCCTACCTCTGAACTACTGTGACATGGGGCACCAAAATAAGCTCCTGAGAAATAAGGTCTAAGTTAGGTGTCCCTGCTGAAGCAGGGACATTTAGTTCAAGGACAATGGTCAGGTGTTGGAAGGAAGTATTATGAATAAAGCACAACATATTTTATTCCTAGCCCCATCTGAATCCAGAGGTATGAGGCTATTGTACATGAGCAAGTAAAAGTTAAAAGAGGCATTTCTCCATCATCTCTGTGGGTAATTGGGGTTGTAAGGAATCAGCAGCACTGTGGATATTGGCGTCTGGTGAAAGTGACATAGGTCGCCATAATAGAACCTGCAACGATATCTTCCTTGTCATTGGCACAGACATCAGTATCTTTGGGCCTTGGTACACACTGACGTCATGAGTAGCAGTAACAGAGACTTTGGTGAGCCTCACTAGAACAGAGGATATCTTTGGAGCCATCTTTGGCATATTAACTGGAAAATAGCACCGTGGTAGCTGAAAGTACTTGTTTCAACAACACAACTCCCTGAAAACTCATTGAATTATTTGGGAGGAACTTGATGGGCCTGAAATGCTCACAAGGTGGGTGGAAATTTGGCTTTATTTCCTTTTTTTTTTTTTTTTCCATACCATAGGCTGGTGTGATATAGCTTGTGGAGCATGCATTGCAAAGCAGAGCATGAAATTCTTTATTGTTAAATCAAATGAAGCTATATAATTAGGAAAATTGCAGAGCCAATCTATGGAGCAATAAGAATCATGTCATTTCTAATTTGAAGGGCATTTGATAATACTTAGGCATTGTTAGGATAAAGAAATGCCCCGTGGGCTTGGCTCTTACACAAAGGGTCTAAGTGCAGAGCTGGATGTGGGTGAAAGGTGTGTGCTCTTTAGCATCCCAAGAGAATTGGACACCTGGAAAGTTTTTGAGTCCTAAATCTGCTACCCCAAGTCACTCATATCATTGGCAAACTCAATTCCAGGGCTCCCCTCCCAAGCTACTGTGAAACTCTCTCCAGCTCTTTATTTTACACTAAGTGATGTCGGCTTCATCTGATCTTTTTGTTACCTTCTGCTGACATTTTGTAGCAGCCCAGTAAAAATCTTTGATATGTCAAAAGTGCAACCTCCACTCTCTCTAAGCTACACTTTATCTATCTTTATTTTGTCTTTTGTCAACACTTTTTATTTCAAAATCAGGTTCCCAGCAAGCTAAGAGATGTAACCTTTTTATCTAGCTTTTTATCTATTAAACACACAGCTACTCCACCATTTATTGTCACTTGTTTGACACTCTCCTAGTGTGCCCCACATCTCATGAAATGGAGACACATTCTAACAGATTGGTTTTATCTAGAGCTTGTATGCCCATTTTTTAACTGGTGCTGTTTGGAACTTCAGCACACTTACGAATTTTGTTCATGTGAATAGTACACTGAGATTTAAAAGTCTCCCTGTTGTCTTAGGCAGTGGAGTAAAGAGTGGGCGCAATGCATTTATTCTTGTTCTTCTTAGGAGTCCCCATTTGAAAATGAACATCCGTTTATCAGCCACACTGGTGACTCTTCTTTTAGCCAATTTAATGGCATCCCTTTCTCAAAGGATTTACAAGATTCTCGTATTGTTAAAATTGAACTAAATATTCAAAAGCACATTTTTAGACTAACATTTTTTTCTTGGCAAATGGTTACAACTCTTTTCATTGCAATGAGTGGAAGCTCAGTCCAGTGAGCTTAGGAACAAAGATGGGAGGCAGTAATTATTAGAAATTAACAGGAGGTATCTCATGGAATCCCAAGTACAAGAAGCTGGTTTGTGGAAAATGGTGGAATTAGACCCACCTATGTTCTGTTATCTTTCTTCTTTCCTCCTTTGAGTGAGTCAGTGTACCTCTGTCTTCTGCTCAATACCCCCTTCTCTGTTGCTGCAGACTTGAGTTCCCCAGTGCACAGGACAGAATGTGGACACTTTCCTTTTTTTTTTTTCCATCCAACCTTGTGGATAAAGATTTCCTTCTTTTTCTCTTTGAATCTTGGTTCTTAATTACCAGAAAAGGAAAAAAAAAAAAAATAGGCCAGTGGCAGAGTTGGATATTGTTGTATACATGTGTCCTTAAGCTTACACTTAGAACCCTGATTGGGGAAGGGTGGTTGTAGGACAGAGGAAATTATTAGACAAGAAATACTGGATGGTAATGTAGGAAGTGACCACTTAGCTCTGAGGTGCTGTTTCCTTTCCCTCGGAAAACTGAGTTTATAAGTATCAGGCCCATGGTCTAGCATATAGTGAGACATCAGTAATTATTTGTTTAGTGAAAAGAAATAAGGTAGGTGCTTATCTAATATAAATTCACATGCTGCAAGAAGGGTTTTTGGTTGAGAAAATAGCCCCCTTCCCCCTTCCTATAACTAGAGCCTAAAATGTCTTCAAAAGAATAGAGAATAAGTGACTGGGAAATAGTGTTGGGTAGCCAGCCATGGGGAAGAGAATGAGAGGTGATTGAATTCACAGCCAAAAGAAGGAGGAGGAGTAGAAAGAGAAGGAGAAGGGGAGGGGGAGGGGAAGGAGAAGAGAAGGAAAAGAATGATTATCATACTATCACAAAGCAATTATGCTTTGAATTTGAAAATTTTGTAAGGAGTAGAAAGACAGTCTCATTTTTCATGTTTCTTTATTTTATTAGACACAGTGGAAAAATTATAGTTTCTGCCCAAAGTTAATTATTGTATTTATGTCCCAGCATTTTTGTTCCATTATTTCTTATCTATTTTGACCTTTTAACAGCCCTGAACACTTACCTTCATTGAAAAACATCCATTAAAAGTGAACTTGCTTTTTGTTCTTCTTTGAGCAGCATCAGAATCTTAGCAGAATTTATAAGTTATTTTATGCCTCCCTAATTAATTTGGAAGGAAGCATCATTATGTAAGATAAATTAATTAATGCCATTCTGGCTCAGCTCGCAATTCACTTTATAATTCAGATATATTTTATCTGGATAATTATAAACACATTGAATGTTATTTAACATTAAAATGTGATCAAGTTAGATATGAAATTAATTTTAAGTAATATGTGGCTCTCTGGATTCCTGTGGGGATTTATTGGAGCTCTCATAGCAAAAAGTTCAGGATTTTACATTTTTATTGTTTCTATTGTTTTTCCAGTGACTTTAGAAAAGATACGTTGTCTTGGCTGTGTTTAATTCACTAGAAGTAGAAGATAGGCCCATTTTGGGCATCCAATTCGATTGCATATTCCTGGAGTATTTGTGAAGGTGAGGAAAAAAAGTGAAGTAAGATAGAAACTTGGGGTATAACACAAAAATTCTGTAACTTTAAAATTAGTTTTGAGGCTGTATTATTTTATAACCTGGTAAACTTCTGAATTTTGCCTTCAAAGAACAAACAACAAATGTAGGTTGGCAGTATCCATTTGAAAGGCAGTGAAATAAATTTGCTTTCTTTTTTCACATGAATAAAAGAAATGTATTTTACTGTATAGCTCTTGTATTGTTGGTGCCAGCAAATTGGTGCACAAAGCTACATATTGATATCTAGTCTCATTTAAAAGGATTCTTTTATTTTTTTACTTACTATTTTTTTGCCATCTTTCTGTTAATTTTTTATTGAGGTATAATTGATATATAACATTATATTAGTTTCAGGTGTACAACATAATGATTTGATATTTGTATATACTGCAAAATGATGACCACAATAACCTTAGTTAACATCTATCGCCATACATAGTTATAATTTTTTTTTCTTGTGTTGAGAATTTTTAAGATCTACACTCTTGGGGTGTCTGGGTGGCTCAGTTGGTTAAGCATCTGCCTTTGGGTCAGGTCACGATCCCTGGCTCCTGTGTTGGGGTTGGGGTCCCTGCTCAGCGGAGAGTCTGCTTCTCCCTCTCCCTCTACTAACTCTCCCTCTATCCCCACTCCCCCTGCCACTTGTGCTCTCTTGCCCTCTCAAATAAATAAATACGATCTTTTTTAAAAAAAGATCTACACTCTTAGCAACTTTCAGATATCCAATACAGTATTATTAAGTATAGTTACCATACTGTACATTACAACCCCATAACTTATTTATTTTTTATTATTATTTTTAATTCTGGTATAAATAACATAGAGTGTTATATTAGTTTCAGGAGTACAATATAGTGATTCAGGAATTATATACATTACTCAGTGCTCATCATGGTAAGTGTACTCTTTAATCCCCATCACCTATTTCACCCTTCCCCTCCACCCACCTCCCCTCTGGTAACCATCAGTCTGTTCTCTGTATTTAAGAGTCTTTTATCTGGTTTGTCTCTTTTTTCTTTGCTCATTTGTTTTGTTTTTAAATTCCACATATGAGTGAAATCATATGATGTTTGTCTTTCTCTGATTTATTTATTTTCTGTTTATTATACTCTCTAGATCCATCAATGTCGCAAATGGCAAGATTTCATTCTTTGTCATGGCTGAGTAATATTCCACATCTTCTTTATCCATTCATCTATGGATGGACACTTGGGCTGCTTCCTCAATTTGGCCATTGTAAATAATGTTGCATTAAATATAGGAGTTCATATATTTTTTTGAACTAGTGTTTTCATATTCTATGGGTAAATGCCCAGTAGTGGAATTACTGGATCATATATATGGTAGTTCTATTTTTAATTTAAAAAAGATTCTTTTAAATAATAAGATTCTGTAGATACCATGCAGAGATTTTACAATATTTTACTTTTTTTCATTATTAGTCAACTAAATTACATTCAAATTAATTTACAACATGTAATTGCAGAAAGTCAAGGATGTATTCTTCATTTTGATTTGCTTAAATCCTTGCCTCTAGCTTTTTATTCTAGAAGAGATAATAAAAATGATACAATGATATTCTGTTCTTTGTTAGAACATAATAATTACATGGCCTACTCGTCTTTGATGTTTATTTTTAGTTTATCTTATATTTCAGATTCTTTTTTTATTTTTATCCTTTTGTCCTCTTCCTAGTTTGGCCCTGATGTCAGATAATCTAAGTAATTTTAAATTAATCAATTGACTACTTAATTCATTTAAATATTTATTACATCCCTAAGTCATACTATAAGCTGGGAAAAAAATTTACCTGCTTGGCCAAGTGAAACATGTTCTTTATCCTTGATCAGCTAAGTCTTGTGGGAGAGAGGGGCAATGTGAGAAAATCATTAAAATACTTGAGGAAGATGATTTAATACTGAAGTATATTCAAAGAGTTATGGTAATACCAGGGAAGGGATGGCTTTCAGGGGTAATGGCAGGAGATTTCTCAGTGACTAGGTTGAGTTAGTGATCTCAGGCCAGAGGAAAGTGGATGGCATTCCAAACAAAGAACATTGCACACAAAGATACTAAGGTAAAAAAAAAAAAAGGATACTAAGGCACATTATAGAATAGTGGGGTGTTTGGTGAGATTGATTTCGTGGTGAGGTGGAGGGTCTAATAAAAGGAGGTTGTGACATGAAAAGAGAGGTGTCTGAATGAAAGCATGGCTTGGCAGAGAGTGGACAGTCTTCTTATCCATGCTCTACTCTGTGACAGTGGGAGCCACTGTATTATTTTAGAAAGTGGGAGTCAGTAGGCTAGAGGTCTGCCATGTTTTACATGCCTGTTATGAAATTGTGTGAGAAACTTTACATTCTTATTTCAAAAATGTAATAATGTTAATCCTCAGGAAACCTGTGTGAGAAATAGATATTTTTATCCCCACTCTACAGATAAGGGAATAAGTTGATCATTTTTCCCACGTCATAAAGTGGGAGGTAGTTTGCAAACCCTTGACTTTCTGGTTCTAGGACTCCTGCTCTTTGTTATAATGTATTCCTTCCCCAGGGGTCACTACAGTGGCAATGCAGAGTCTGAAATAAGAGGAAGATAGTCACAGAGAAATAGGAGGCCATTGCTTTAATTTAGGTTAGAGGAGTTTATGAACAGGATTAAGACATTAGTAGTAGTGATGACAGAAAAACAGCATAGATTTGAGAGCCTTTCAGAAGTAATCTTAGTGATTAATCAAATGTTAGGAGTAAACGAGGGGGAAGAATTGCTGATATACTAAGGTGTCTATATCTAGTACGGGTGAGTTTCACTGAATGGGCTGAAGCAAAGCAAGGGATGAAAGGAATGGGTGATGTATGGTGAATGTATTCACAGACAGGGTGAGTTTGTTCAATGAAAACTCCATCTGCAGTCTTTTTATATATGTCTTCCCTTATAAAAATTAGAAGGTATATATGGCTGAAGTTGAGAAATTTGAGGTAGCATTTTATCTGTAAGCATTTTAGGTCCAGATGCAATTTTAATTATTCCAGGCTACTTCTAATAATTGTCTGCAGGATTTTGACATTCCAATGCATCTTGTTTCATAGGTTCATACCGTAGCTCTTGCCTGGAAGGTTCATACACGTGTATTGAATTCCATCAAAGCCTTTCAGTAGGGGCGCCTGGGTGGCTCAGTTGTCAAGCATCTGCCTTTGGCTTAGGTCATGATCCCAGGGTCCTGGGATTGAGCCACACATCGGGCTCCTGCTCAGCGGGAAGCCTGCTTCTCCCTCTCCCACTCCCCCTGCTTGTGTTCCCTCTCTCTCTGTCTCTCTCTCTGTCAAATAAATAAATAAATAAAATCTTTTAAAAATAAGCCTTTCAATAAGCAAAAACTAAGAATTTTGAGCAAAAATACTAAAATGTGGTTATTTGGTTTTTTTTTTTTTTTAAGATTTTATTTATTTATTGACAGAGAGACACAGGAAAAGAGGGAACACAAGCAGGGGGAGTGGGAGAGGGAGAAGCAGGCTTCCCGCGGAGCAGGGAGCCCGATGCAGGGCTCGATCCCAGGACCCTGGGATCATGATCTGAGCCGAAGGCAGACGCTTAATGACTGAGCCACCCAGGCACCCCTAAAATGTGGTTCTTTGGATAATAGTTCACTAAGTGACTAGATTGAAGTCTGTTAATCATTTCCTCACAAACACAAGAAGAGTGAGAGAGAGTTAATATAATAAATCTAGGTTTAATTCTTGGTGCTTTGTAGTGACAGATTTTTTTTCCTCAATGTCACAAGAATGCTTAGAATTTTTGCTTTAGTTTCATTGTGTTTAGTGCAAGACTGTACTCATGTTACGTCAACTCCTTATCCATGATTTACTTGTGTATGAAGCCCCCAATCTTGTTTATGTTGCCCAAACATGGCTCGGAGAGACAGCTGTGACATTATGAATCCAGCTGGGCACAGATGGATCTTCAGTGAAGCATGAATCCATATTGGTTTGGTGATCTATGTTTACTGCCTTCTGTTAAACTTTCAGAGACTCAACTCCTAAATCACCTGGCACTGACTCCTTCCATGTACATATAAGTAATAGACTGAAGTGAACTGGAACTTTTGTTGCTAGTGAGCAAGACTGTTACCTGTAAGGGCAATATACTAGATTATGGTTTTATTGACTATTTAGCCCACGTTAGAATCTGATTAGTGTATGCCCACTTAGCAATGGTTTTCACTAGGTGCGATAGTCTTGATAGCTTTTCAGGCTGCTTTGATAATTATGAACATTTCCACGATCCTGTATATTGAAGTTTCCACACATCTGTTATGGATTTGACAGTTAAACTTGAGATCTCAAAAAATAAAAACTGAAGTTACAGCCTGTAAAGAAATTCATTTAGAATTTTTAAAGAAAATATCAGTGATTGATATTTACCTGGAAGGCTGATAGAACTGCAAGATTTTCTAGACCTACGCACAGTGAGAATAACAAGCTAAAGTATAAAACAAACAAAAGATGTATGAATAGTTGAAATAATTAGCTAAAACTCCAAACAAAACTAAAACGTTAATGGTGCCTCCTAGCAAATAACACTTAATTCTCAATCACTCCCCGAAACATTGGGTATGAAGCTTCACAACTTCACTTTTGTAGAGAGCAATGTGATATTCAAACTGATAAATGTATGCACACTCTGTCCTTTATAACCAGAACAGGAAATGTTGTTACTGTTAATGGGTATGCAAATCAATGAACTAGTATTTCCAAATTTTTGTGACAGGTTGCATATTTGTAATTCTGTATGTTTGTCTAAAGCAGCAAAAATTAGAATACTTACTACCTTTTATATATCACCCTTCACTTTTATATATACTAGTTATTTCATAAATTGTGCTATCTCATCTTCATTGTTACCATAGCATTCAGTACTCACCACATGCCCACAGTTCAGATCTTACTTTACCACTGTTTCTATGGTTTAATATACATAGATCTACCCATACCATATAGAAAAAAATATGAATAACTTGGTTTGCTTCCTTAATTCACACAGTAAGCAAATATTTATTGATAACATACTATATGCAGGCGGTGCTCTAAGTGCTGGGGAATCAACAGTGAAAAGAATGGCCACAGTAACTTTCTGTCCTTTGGAGCTTATTATCTAGTTTTAGACATTGTTTTTTCTCTTGATTTTCGATGGTATAACCCTGTTTCTTGACATCCTAGTAGTTTTTAAATGAATGATGGTTGTTATGTATAAAAGTGTGTAGGGGACCTAGATGTTATTTTATTCATCCCGAAAATGTTCACTCTTTCCTCTGTTAGATGGGAGGAATAGAAGCTGATCACCTTAATCCAGTCATGGAATGGAGTAGGTAAGGACTGATTCAGTTTCAGTAAGGACCCATCCATCTCTGGTATTCTCTAGCCTCCCATTGCTCTGTGTATTCTCTTGGGCCATTCCTTCTGGCAGGTTCTGAAATACAATAGTCTCCTCAATGTGGTGAAATTGCCAAACCTCTGCTGTGCTTTTCAGAGACTTTCTGCTTAGTCTCTTAGCCTACCCCCTGAACATAATTCATAATTTGGTAAATGTCTTGAAAGTAAACCCAGCTGTGTATCATGCCTCCTTCTGGGCCCCTCCAAGATGAGGATCTTGGTTCCTTAAGTTCCTAATGTTTGTCTCCCCAGCTCACTGAGACTCCTCCCTGCCCAGGCAAAGCCTAGATTCTCATCCTCTTGCCTTGCATGCAGAATCAGCAAATGTCCCCAGAGAAAATATAGCTAATGTTTCCACAATTCCCTCCAATCTTATAAATTGGTTTTTCTAGTTCTCATTGCTTAATCAGCTTTCAGGTTGTTTTAAGCAGATTTTATGTTTTATTTATATTTTTTAGTTGTTCTTGGCTGGATCATTAATCTCCTGCAAGCTTATCCATCTCATCCCTATTTTTAGATACTGAAATTAGAGAATGATGTCTTCTCTTAGACATACCTATATTATCACAAGGAAGGTACCCTGAAATTTCCACCCTAGCTCAATGTATTCTAGAACTAATTGGCAAAGTAGGCATGTAGGGATCTGTCATTGAACACATCCTTCAAAATAAGTGTTATTGAAAGAGCTGGACAATTATGAGAGCTGATACTCTAAAGTATGCTGAGTTCACTGCCCAAGAACTGTTCACCGGTAGTGCTACTGAAGGGACTAAGACCGAGCTGTCCAAGTTAACTTGTGGACTTTCACATGGAGGCTGCTTAGATTGGTGAACTCAGTGGGAGTCCAAGACTTGAGGGTGACTCTGACGAGCTGCAGCTTCTGCATACTACTCTTGGCTTCTGTTATGAATTATCCTCAAAGGAAATAAGTATGGATCTTCATTGTCTACTAAAATACTGGGGAATAGAGTAGATAGTCTTTGTGTTTTTTTTTTATATCTCACTAACCCTTGTAGGAAGAAGATATAGCATAGTGGTTAAGTGTCTGGATTTGGGAGTCAATCAAATTTAGATTCAAACCTTGTCCATTTCCTAGATGCTTGACCTTGAGAAAGTTGTAAAAACTCTCCAAAGCCTCAGTTCCATATCTGTGAAACAGGAATAATAACACATTTCATTGTGCTGGCATGGAAGCTGTTGGAGACACTGTATTTAAAGTGCTTATAATGGTCTCTGGAATATTGTAAGCCAGCAGCTTAGTTATTTTGGTTATTATGGAAACCTATGGAATAGAGACTCAGAATTTTGAGGTGAGATCTTAAGATTTTTATAAAGATTTTCTAAGGTAGGTGAATGAAGGATGTGGAAAAAAAGTGCTTTTAAGAATTCATATGTTTATTTTTGTTAAGTAAAACTATTTAAATATTTGTTTATTTTATGGATAACAAAACTATAAGAAAGAACTCCAGGAAAAGAAACAACTGAATTGGAGATGATTTACCTCTCAATGACTTAAAAAAATTATTTCTTTGTAGTTTCACTAAATAACAAACGTATCATTTTCTACTGTGTTTTGTTTTAAAGTTAATCTAAGAAGAATCAAGGTTAACTAATATTCTAAATTGTACAGGTGTTATCATGTTGAAGAAAAGGAACAAAATTTAAAGTAAAAAAAAATCTGAGTAAAAAAAAAAAACTTGAGAGGGAGAGAGAGAAAGAGAGAGAGAGAGAAATTTGATTCCTAATTACCATTCATTAGTTGTGTGGTATTGATTGGGCAAGTTAAATGATCTCCCTGTGTCCCAGTTTTCCTGGAGAAATTGTACAATGGGAAAATAATTCTTAGATTTTCTTGAATATCAAATGAGGAAAAGGAAATAAAAATTACATGCAATAAGCATAGTCTTGTTACTTGTATTTAATGATCAGTTGTGCCTTTGAATCTCTCTTTGGACCATGAAGAACATGAATTGGTGTTATAGGAAGCAGAAGAATTTGTGATACAAAAAGAGATGAAATTAAATCTGGTTACTGTTATTTAAGTAATAATTTAAACCACATGTATTTGAATCAAATTTTATGTTTCTTTATTCTGTGGAAATTTTCTGAAATGGACATTTTTTGACCATTATTCAGGTATGATATTGTATCCAAAGCCTAGACCCAGTACCTCTTCAATAGTTCTGAGTCAACAGAACTGAAGGAAAAGCGAGCTTTTCTCTTCCTTTTCAAGTTACTCTAATTCAGGAATTGTTTCCACACTCTGCATACCTGAGTGAGCATGAAATGATGCCTTTACTGAGTATTTCTGTTTGATTTTTCAAAAACTGTTGTCAGTCTTACAGCTTGAAAATGAAATGCACATGGTAATTGGTAGAGCCACAGTCAGTCTTCAAATCTAATTGGAACTGACCCAGACACCCTCAGAAGTCTTCCTAGCCTTTCAGATCTGTAAGCATATGTGATGAGACAAAGGCAGGAGAGCTTGTTGAAAGGGAGGGAAGTCCCTTTGCGTGTTGCTGAACCAGAACGCTTTGATATGGCTCTCTCAGTATGGACAATGTCTTGTGTGTTTGTTTCCACAGAGCATATATCATTACAGACTATATGGGCATCCGAAATGAAAGTTTCATGAAATTAGCTGCGGTAGGGACCTGGATGGGGGACTTTGTCACAGCCTGGATGGTAAGAAATTTTAACTTCACCCATTTCAAACATTAGATGGAGGAAAACTTTCATAATGTTGGATAGACACTACTTTTGAAGGGTTTAGAGCAAGAGAGTTACTTCTCTCTTGAGTGGAACAAATTCATGAATACAGATAAATTTAGAGATTGTATGCAATATCTGTTTACCTTAGGGGAAAAATTAATGCAACTATAATATGAATGAATGATGGCTGTCCACCAGGAAATATTTATTTATAACATATATACCTATCTATCTGTATATGTATGAGTATACAAACATACATTCATAACATTAATAGAAACTTCCTTGTGAAGTTCTAAATAATTTTGTGAAGATTATTGTTTTTGACATGTGCAGTTTTCAGGTAAGGAATGTTGTCTGGCCTGTCTCAGAAGACCATATGAAATATTTTTAACAACTGTTTTTTATTTAAAAATTTTTTTTCACAACACATCTTATAATATTTTATTAATTTATTTTAATTTAATTTAATTTAATTTTTTATTTGAGTATAGTTGACACCCAATTTACATTAGTTTCAGGTGTACAACATAATGAATCAGCATCTTTGTACGTTATGCTATGCTCACCACAAGTGTAGTTAGGGCTCTTAAAATAGTTTTCTACATTTATTTTCCTCATTGAACCTATAAAATTAATGTTGCATTATTAGTTATTATTATTATAAGCCTGCAACAAACAGACAAACCATATTTCATGCTGAGTTCATCTGTCAAGAGAGTAACTTCTTTTTTCATTTTTTGTTTTCATTAAAATTTTTTTGGGGGGCGCCTGGGTGGGCTCAGTCAGTTAAGCATCTGCCTTTAGCTCAGGTCATGATCCCAGGGTCCTGGGATTGAGTCCCACATCAGACTCCCTGCTCAGTGGGGAGCCTGCTTCTCCCTCTCCCACTCCCCCTGCTTGTGCTCTCTCTCTCTGTGTCAAATAAATAAAATCTTTAATTTTTTTTTTATTCAGGTATAGTTAACATACAGTGTTATATTAGTTTCAGGCATACAATATAGGGATTCCACAATTTCATACATTTCTCAGTGCTCATCAGGATAAATGTACTCTTAATCTCTTTTGTCTGTTTCACCCATCCCCCACCCACCTCCCCTCTGGCAACCACCGTTTTGTTCTCTGTATTTAAGAGTCTGTTTTTTTGTTTGTCTCTTTTGTTTGCTTTTGTTTGTTTATTTTGTTTCAAGTTTTTATTTAAATTCTAGTTAGTTAACATATAGTGTAATATTAGTTTCAGGAATAGAATTTAGTGGTTCATCACTTACATATAATACCCAGTGCTCATCACAAGTGCCATCCTTAATACCCATCACCCATTTAGCCCATCCCCCCACCCGTGTCCCCTCCATCAACCTTCAGTTTGTTCTCTGTATTTAAGAGTCTGGGTTTTTGTTTGTCTCTCTTTGTTTGTTTGTTTTGTTTGTTAAATTACACATATGAGTGAAATCATATGACATTTGTCTTTGTCTCACTTATTTTGCTTAGCATATACCCTCTAGGTCCATCCATGTTTTTGCAAATGACAAGATTTCATTCTTTTTTATGGCTGAGTAATATCCCATTATATATATATATACCACATCTTCTTTACCCCCCAAAAAACCAAAACAGTAATTCAAAAAGACTTTTGCTCCTCTTTGTTTATTGCAAGATTATTTACAATAGCCAAGATATGGGAGCAACCCAATTGTCCATTGATAGATGAGTACCTCTGTTTTAACCATTGGATTAATTAAGTACAGTATGTAGCTGGAAAGCTCTAGGTCCTATAAGTTTATAAGAGAATCTCAGAGTACAAAGAGCATAACTCTCATAAAAATGAAACCTGTTAATCTTTGTTGATACCTCTCATAAGTGCAGTTAATCGTAATTGGCTTTATTCATCCATTCACTTGTAAACGAGAAGACCTACCAAAGGAAAGGATGCCCTACCTAAACAAGACTAGGCAGGGACATGCCCCTACAAATGTGTTCCAAATACTGCAGGTAGATTGTCACAACAGTTACTGCCCTTTCTATGGAGAGCTTTGTGTCTTACCTAGAACAAGTATTTTCGGGGGACAGGAAACAGTTATATCTTAACTGGTACTACTGTGATCATCCTGCAAGAGTATTAAGTAACTACCAAAGGGTTTGTGTAGCCCATTTTTAGCCTCGTCCCACCCCTGTTCAATTTTAGAATGTTAATAGAACAAAGTACCAAATGCATCCCATTCCATTAACTTTAAAATCTAGATTTGAGAAGTGATTTATTTGTAATCACTAGATATGACAATTAGAATAAGCCAAACATCAGGGTGCATGGCTGACTCACTTGGTTATGCATGTGACTTTTGATCTCAGGGTTGTGAGTTCAAGCCCCATGCTGGGTACAGAGCTTACTTAAAAAATAAGAAAATTCTAAAAAAATAAAATAAGCCAGACATTAAGACCAGGCTGCCTCATGTCAAAAATTTCTATTTCCATTGGGAAAAACTATTTAGAAGGAGAACCAAACAGAAAATAATTTCTCTTCTAAAACTATTTCCCTTTTAGGAGGAAAAATAGAAGGAAGACTTTAAACATGTAATTTCCATGAAATATGAGGTGATACCTTTTGAAAAATTTCTGCATTAACTATGGATTGTGATTTTTTTTTTTTACTCCATTTCATGGTGAATCTGCTTAATAAAATGGAAAAAGGAATTCAGAAATTTGGATTCTCTGACCTTGCTGTGTCTGGCATGATCTTCCACGAATAATATGCAATCCTCTGAGCCTCGGTTTGCACATTTCTTTAAAGGGGCTAATAGTTGCTATTCGTGTTATAGGTTTTCTATGAAGATGAAGTGTGTGGTCCTGTGATGGGACTTCAAATGCTGCAGTGCGAGGGAGACATAAGTGCTTTATTGCAGCTGTTTATGTTCTTCCCAGCTTATCTCAGGCTTGTGGTCTGGGGTGCCTGAAGTTTCCTTCTGGTTGGCAGTGCTAGAATACACTCTAAGGCAGTGTGGTCCATTACTTCCTGAATCACATGCGACACTGCCCCTGATCAGAGTCGGGAGAAGCACCAGAGCACATCACCAGAACAGCAAGCCCGAGGACCTTACTCTGCAGTTTTCAGGCTCAAGTCCACCATTTGATACAGAAATCATTTTCTTTCCCATGATGACATCATTATTTTTTGTGGCCCAATTCTAAGCCCTTCCCAGAGTTTCCCTCAAGACAGTGTTTCCGAGACCATATGTGACTCTGCCCCTATTTACTGGTTCTATTTTTTAATTAAGATTTTTTTTTCTTTTGAATCATAATGTAGGGTCCAATTTCTAGGGCAGCCCTGAGAGGCGAATGTATGGGGCAGCTTTGACCGAAGACCTTTACCTTTTCTAGCTAGATTTCTACTGTGCACTCATCTGCCCTACTCTTGTGGTTTAGCAGAATACACATAATTCCACAGTGCAGCTGTGGTCTTTCTGTCTCTCTGAGGTCTGGCTGACCTTCACAGTTTCTCCTGAATTTGCTACTGTAATGCCTTCTATTTTTACTAGCTAACCTGATAACTTTTTACCTTTGTCAATGCTGCTGATTACTACTATGATCAATACTTCCAATACCACCGAGGTAGGACTGGATTGAGAATCAAGAAAACTGTGTTTTAGGTTTAACCCAGCAGTGTGATCTTAAGTCACTTCTCCTTCTGGGGCCTCACATGTTTTCCTTTCTGTAAACGGAGAGAGAATCCAAAGTCCTTTTTTGCTTATGTTACATGAAATGTTGACCTTTCCCTGTTAGACACAGAGACAGAAATGGCAAAAGAAACAGAGTGCCCTCCTGATTTAAAAGTACAGTCACACAGGGAGGCTTCCCAGAGCACATCATTTCTATTCCCATTTTTATTCACTGACTAGGTGGTAAGTTTCCATATAAATATTTATATGTCTACATATGTGTGCAATGATAACATTTTAAAAAATAATAGTTTTCCTCATGAGAGGAGTCTAAGGAGCTTTGACCTTCATTTGTCTATAGAATTCTCATCATGAAGTGAATATCAATGATGAAGGTGACTGTCATGGAAAAGTAAGTGACTATTTACATTTCCAATAAAAGTGTGCCTTTTAATGTATTTCTGAAATGGAGAATTTTTCTTTTATGGAAATAATTCAAAACTTCCCCATGGTTTTAAAAGGCACACCGGGACTGATGCAATCCCCAGGCATGGCTGATTTCAACCGATCGGACAACTGTCTTTGCTCCTCACACTACAGAGCATCAAGCTCTACTAGGTTCAATTTCCGAGGCAATCCTGACTATTCTTAGCTCTGTGGGATGCTTCATGCAGAGGACAAAAAAATATATTAAGTCAAGGTTAAAGTTACTATTTTTTTGTCAAATAGATTTTTAAAAAATTTAATATAAAAGAAATACCTAAAGTGATGGGTGTTGTCATTCAGCACTGAGCTGGCTGTTCATGTTGATAGGAGCAGAGAAGAGCTCTGTCATGAAATTTGCCCACACTCTGCCGTTGAGCGAGGAGCAGAGGGGTGTTGGCCCATCCTATAGCACATGTCTCTAGTTTCACTGACCTTCCTTCAGAAGACAAAGATCACAGGCTCTCCTCGGGTCTAAGGTGGCAGGGGATGCTGAGGACAAAGATGGCATTTGCTTCTGCCCCTCATTTAATACCAGAAGGAAAAATCACTTCCTGTCTCTCTGTACCTACCATCTGTTTTCCCCAGCCCCTACTTGGTCCTGCTCTAGTGGCTTTTCTAGCAGTAAATGGTTATCTGGCTTATGATAGTGATAGGGACATCAGAGTCCAGGTTTGAAGTTCATGGTTGCGGGAAGGGGAGAGAAGGGTGCACATGAAGTGAAGTCAAGGCCTGACCTAAAGAAGATAATGACATGGTAAAGACTGAAGGCATAAAGCATTTTTCATCATAACACCATATATGGTGTGTATCAAATCCTAATACTCATAGGACCTTGGTTGGCCTTGATATATTTTTCCCGGGATTGTCTGTGGACTTTTGTGTATATATGTGCTGCTACTAGCAAAGCTTCCACCATAAAGAGATGTCATACATACAAAAAAACAATTTCGTTGTTTGCCATTTGGCTTTACCTTTATTTCATGTTTTTATAGTGACCATTTGTTTTTGTTTTTTTTTAACTGTGTGTGATTTTAAGAGACTTTATTTTTTCTTCTTGAAATTCAGAGTTCCATTAGAGCTAGACAAACATAGTCAATATGTTCACGTGGAAATGCCTTTAGATTGATAAAATACAGCCTCAGTAGTTTTAAAATTTAAAATTTGCTTAATTATCTCTATTGAATCTAGCAAGAATATGATTTTTAGAAAAAGAAAGTATTTTTATATATTTCACCCTTCTATTTTAATTGTGCCTGTTTCATATGTAAATGCTGCATTATCCCTCTAAATATTTGAGTGACAGATTTTGCCTTCTAATTTTTCACATATTTTCTTTGTCTTCAGATTGTGTAATTCATATTTATATTGCTATTATCTTTGTTCCAAAAGACTGTTTAAGAGGTAAAGCTGAAAGCTCTTCTTTACCTCATTAGAAACTTCTTGAGGGGAGTTCCAGCATCACTTGTGGTACTCAACACAGTACCAAGCATGAAATAGATGCTTCAGAAATCTTTATTGAAGAATAAAGAGATCCTAAGAGTACATATGCATTAAGTTCCATTTCTTTTTCCATTGTTCCCTTTTGTGACCCAGTGTCGTAAAATGGACATTCTAGAATGCTGAAAAGGTGGGGGGAGAACTAGATTGTTCAGAGTCTTCCCATCCCCCTGCCTCCCTAAGCCTGATAAGCCTGTTTCCATAGCCAGGAGGACACGTGCTTGTAAACATCCTTGGATGGAAGTAATAGATTGTTGATGTAATTCTCCCAGAATTGTGATGTATTCTTTGGGTCTAAAAGGCGTTCTTAGATAAAACAAAGATGGAGCTCCAGAGATCCTGCCAGAGGGTTCCTTGAGTGGTCATAACTGCTATCACTGGCATAGTTTTGCTCCTGGCTCTGGCGATGGAAGGAAGGAAGCTAGGTTGAGATATATCCCTTCAGCCACTTAAGCAGAGAGCTATTACCACATAAGACAGAAATTGGTTACACTTCAGTGGACAGAGGCAGAGAGAATTAAAGAATGGTGTATGCTTGAGAATAATTTCTATTCCTGAATTAGTATTTATTTATTTATAAATCTGGAACAGAATAAAGAGAGGGAATATTTCTGCAGCTTTGAGAGTAAACTATTCCTTCTGACCTAAAGGTAGAAAATGTGAAATAAAATTTATAATTATATATATATACTAACTTAAAATTTGGCAAGAGTTTTTATTGTTGTTCTATGCTTATTGCTTATTTTCTATTGTTGTCTCATGTTCCTAAGGGAGGGCTGTGATTATCTCTGTTATTTTCATATCACCAAATTAATAATAGTTTATTTAGTTCAACATTTTCTGTTATACACCTGCCCTTATTTTGTGGACTGTTTTGCAAATGCTAAGTTTGTCAGTGAACAATAGCTTATAATATAACCGACATCATATCTAGCTTGTTATTCTGCCTGGAATTGAGCTTGACAATTCATATTATAATCAATGCCAGTTTTCTAATTATTTCTCTTCCACTTAATATCAAAATGGCAGAATAAAAAGCATAATTGAATTGATTTGGTATCTGAAATAAGGTATCAGTAAGAGCTTTGCTGAATTTAAATAATGAAAAGGAATTTACACTCTGATAGATGGCGTAGAAGGATCAGAGTTAGCAAACTCATTGAGCAAGTGTATATGGCAAACAGAAGGACACTAATGAGGTATTTAACCACTGGAGCTGGACTCAAGAACCTGACATTCCTCTGAGTTTTTATCTTTTGCTCTTTTTCTCTGCCTGTTCATTGGAGCTAGTTCATGACTTCAGTTATCTCTGATTGGTCAACCCCATATTTGATAAATCTGTAGGTTTCATTTCATTATTTTATACAGTGCAAGTAGAAACTGGATCAAGAATTTAATGAGGTAATAATATATTCTAGCTATAAAGATTCTGTGTTAAGTGCGATTCCTAATAAAAGAGCATGCATCACAGATTTGGGGGCACATGATTTGTTGAGGAAGTGCTCTTGAGAGAAACCGGTAGGGAGATGAGAGAAGCAGGTGAGAAGTGGGGAAGGAGGCAAGGGAAGATGTGGTCACTATGGTTGCAGGGAAAATCTCCCCTTGGCCTGATCCACTGGGTGGGTGTTATGTTCTTGGGGAATAGAGTGTACCAGAAGGTGCAGAGAATCTGGGCAGGCACCAACACTGACTGCCACACAGACAAAACCCAAGGACATTAGATTTAATAGTAACTGTAATTGTCAAAAATTATTGCCAGTTCATTTGGCCATTTGATCGAAACAAAGAGCATAAGAGAAGAATTATTTTTTACATTTCCTTTTTATTCATTAGAAAATTTAGAGCCAAATATGGTCATTTTACTTTTGCACATATAAACATTTTAATGTCTCTATAAATACTTTAGCATTGTGTTTCATGTTCCTTCAAAATAATAAGTTCTCACTAAAAAATTAATAAGACAGGAGAGTCTAACCTATTTTCAGAGAGCATCACAAATGGTGATCAAGAGTCTTAATTTTCAGGACTCTTGGGTTTTTAAAGTATTAACAATCTGGCAAGAAATAAAGGATTTCTGAGTGAAATAGGTTGTAGCACAGAGACGTTTAAGAATAGAAGCACAAATTCTGGCTCTGCTCCAACTCTTCTAAATTCAGTGTCTGTAGGAAATCCTATAATATGTTATAGGTATATTATATATAATTTATATTCATTTATTAAAAATTTATGGACTATATTATTCTAAGTATGAAAGGCATCTGCGGAAGTGTACTGAATTGAACCGTAGTGAGATATGAAGACATGACGGCCATCGCTCACAGAGAGACAATCCCACTAGGGGCAGGAGATGTTTCCTGTTCATCTTTCCCATTCCCAATTCAATTTCAGCATCTTTCTGTTCCATTATGCTTTATTTCTATTACTTGGTTTATACTTCCTCGAGGCAGGTGAGGAAAAAAGGGTTGTCCACACATTCTTTATGATTTTCCTAACATAATGCTCCACACCTTAAAGCACCATTGATCAGTCATTTTTCTTGAAGTTTAAATAAAAGCCAGGAAACACTGATATTTATTTTTCCCTTGAAACTCATAATACAATGAAGTGAATACTGTTTGCTAATATCAGCATAGATGAGAACCTCAGAAAAGAAGCTAGGTGGTTTTCTTTTGATGAAAGTAATTTTATAAGTAGTTGGATTATTCCCCTTATAATTTTTTTTTTAAACTTTTATGTAGTGCCTCTTCTTCTGGGCCTACTGCTATTTGTGTGTGTTCGTGTGTGTGTAAGTTTTCAATTAGTTTCCAAAATCTTCAATGCTTCCTACTACTGTACTATCCTGCCAAGCTGAATAATTTTCTTAGGAATATTTAATCACAGATCTTAATAAGATGTGGAACATAGACATAGAAGTTGGTTTGATACTTTTTTTCCCAGTGTGTCAATAAAATCTGTTGAATTTTGTCATTAGTTAGGGCGAGGGGAGTGCATATCTTTTTAGGTGCTAAGTGATAGTACATCACATCCCAGCCAAACTGTTACTTTTAAATTTTAGAAAACTCAGCCATTTATTCCTATTCCCTTTTGATAAATATTTCTGGGACTGGAAGAAAGCAAAGAATAATTTTATATTATGCTATCATTAAGAGAAATACTGCAGGGGTGCCTGGGTGGCTCAGTCGGTTAAGTGTCTGCGTTTAGCTCAGGTCATGATCTCAAGGTCCTGGGATCAAGCCCTGCATCAGGCTCCCTGCTCAGTGGGGAGTCTGCTTCTCCCTTTTACTCTCCCTCTGCTCTCTCTTAAATAAACAAACAAACAAACAGATACTGCAATTCTTGGTTATTTAAGTGCAAAGTTTTGTTTATATGAAATTGCTATCCTTTAACAGTTGTTTGTCCCAAGGATTTTTAGAGCACTAAAGATTTTTATATTCACAGTGTATGTTGCATTTGTAGTTAAATGTTCTATAAACATCAAAAAGAAATTTATAGCAATGAAGTGCCTAGTACTTACGTTTCAATGCTTTAAGAAAGCTATTACATCATGTTTCAAGAAATTGAAGTATTTAAGTGAGCGGGGGAATATTTTGATAATGAATGGTTAAGTAAAATCATGTTTGGCATATATTCTTCTCTGTTCTTACATACCTGAAGGCTGATTGGGAAATAAAAAACTTCCTTTTGCCCTGGCTGGCAAAATATGTTAAGGTTTTTCCCAGACCTGGGCCTGACTCCCTCCAGTATCCTTCACTAGTCTATCTAGTTGCTCACTGAACATCTTAAGTAGCTTTGTGAACATGATATTGCACAAGGTAAGGAGTCAATCAAGCATACGATAGTAATGGTACTCACAAGCTAAGTATAATATCAAATAAATGCCTCTGACATTTCCAGATATCAAATAAAACATAAATAGGTCCACATCGGTAGTTTCTTTAATACTCTAGACCAGGGCTCATTGAAAGAAAGTTAGGACACCGCATGTGCCAACTTAAAAATTCCAAATTGTTCTTGACTTCTAAGCAGAGAATATATGAGAAATAATGCTTAAATGAGTCAGGCGCTTGAGATGAAACAGGAAACCTGGAGAGAAGCCATCTGTTTTCACTGAAAAGAATAGCACCTCTCATAAAGGTTTTGAAATACATCATAAAAGATACTGTGAAACTGTAGCTATTGAAGAAAAATGAAACCTAATAATTTTCAAGTTCTGACTACTTTTTTCTTTGACTTGTGTTATAATTATCCTAATTTCTATTTGGCATTTTCAGTTTCAACTAGAGGTGATAGAATCAATAGAGGATTTTTGGCAAATTTAAGTGTAGATTTAAAAAAATGCATTTTATTTTGCTTCAGCAAAAAATTAGCAAAATGAACCAATTTTCTGCCTAACTAGGTGCTAGATATCTAAACTCATTCATTCATTGAATGAATATTTGTTTACATAGTGACCTTATAGTTTATTATAAAAGCTTATTATTCTACTGAGTATTAAAAAGGGATGAAATATAATTAAAATTATATAATTGTTGAAATATTTATTTACTAATGAACAGATTGATTTTACTATATTGATATGGATATAAAATGTCTTTTTCAAGACCATTTAAAATTCATTTTTTTCTAAAATATAAAAATAACATATCCATGTATATTAAAACAAATTTCTTTTACAAATTATTTTGATTTTATGAACACTTAAAAAACAAGCATACTAATTATTCTTGATACCTATTAATATATTTTTTTAGCCCTATAAGGTAGTGTCATTGGTATCTGTCTGAAATTGTTGACACTTCTAATTGACTATCTCTGTAGATCATAATATTTTTGAGAAAATACTTTCTTTAGTGTCAAAGGACCTGTGAAGCTCATAGTATATTCTATTAAAATGGAAGATTGTACAAATTCATTTTGAATATTTTAACCAATTTTGATGCTACAAAGCTATGGACCTCAGTGGTCTAAGGTCCTTCTGAGGGTCTCACTCACATACCCATGAAATCTATTCACTTAATAAATATACAGCAAGCTCCTACAGAATAAGAACAGGTAAACATTATGACACATTAAATATGGTAAAGATGGTTATAATATCATTGCATTTAAAGTGACCTTCCTCCTCCTGAGGAACCCTCCTTCAGGCCTTGCCTCAACCAGCCCCTCACAAGAGTCACTGGGCTGGCAGGGGCTTGTGCCCTGTGGAGTTGTTGTCCTATATCCTTTGGTCTACTAACATCTTCCCAAACTTCTTTCAGCATCTTAAGTCATCAGTCTGTGGTGAGGTTTTAATGAGTGACAGTAGCTTTCTGTGTTCAACTTGCATAAATAATAAATACTGGAGTTGCAAATTCAAATGCCCTGAGGGCCAGACCCATCTAGTAAAAGTGTGAAACATCTGGCCTGAGATAAAAGGTGTGTATGGGGTGGAGGGGGGAGCTATGTTGAATCAGAGAGCATATTCCCTATGAAGAGGTATCCAGAGTCATTTGGTTAAAAAAAAACAAAACCAGGAACGTGAAGTAGGATGTCCCTTCAGCACTAACTCTGCCCACTGTTCCTCTGTTTTATGCTTTATAAACAGGGAGCATTGAGCTGGAAACTGACACATGCCAGGAACGTTGAAAGGTCAGTGTGAGGAGTGAATCTGGGGCAAGTGCCATTCTGGAACATCTCCATCACATCTCATAAACCTGTGTGTCCTCTGCAGGGTTGGCCCTCCCTCTTTGTTATAACCTCTGTCACACAGAGGAGACAAGAACTCCCTGCGTTCTAATCACAGCTGTTAAGAACAACCAGAGCCCTTGTTCCACTTAGCACTCATTCCACCCAAACAGTTAAGGCACAAGTGGGCAAAGAACCCCAAAAAACCAAAACCAAACAAACAAAAAAAACCCCACCCTGTTTTCCTAACACTTTCTGAAGTGTTAACGAAATGCTTGTTACTGCGGTCAGATTAGCCACTACCAGCAGGGGCACCAAGAGCCTGAAAACTCATGCCGTGTTTGTTGACTGACTGACTAGCTGTGCCTTTCTGAGGGAAATGATGTGCAGATGAATACTTAATGAATATGCACTGTGGAAATCTTAAACGAATATAAATATCATTAAGGTGTCAGTATGTATCAAACTCTTAGGCCGTTTCTTTATAGGCACAATGAACCAAGCTTATTATTTAGTGGATTGTCCCACTTGCTTTTTTACCTGAATTTCATAAGGCATTTTTTCCCCCAAATTTGTCTTTACATTGGAATTACCCAGGGAGGTTCAAAAGCAATATGCCTGAGTCCTACTCCCCGAGGTGGCTGTTTTGTTTGTCTGATTTGGAGCCTGGGTGTTGGAATTTTTGAAAGGTTCACAGAGCTTCTAATACATGGGCAAGTTTGGGACCATTTCTCTCAGATGGTTTTAGGAAGTTTAGCATGGGAATATTTTGACTTATGTTATGGGGTCATAACCATCCAGTATCAAAGCTGAAGGGAAATCCGGGGGAGGAATCTTTTGGTGTCAGGAGACTACACAAAAAAGAAGCAGGAATGAAGGCAATGAAGGATGAGAAGGGGGGCTGGCTTCCGCAGGACCCGCACATTGCCATGAGGCCATGCAAGTGTTCAGTAAAGTTTACCTTGCCCCCAGCGCTGACTCCAGAACTTAACTTGAGTTCCTTACAGAGCTTTGACTGTGGGTTTCTTCTTTTTTTTTTTTAAAGATTTTATTTATTTGACAGAGAGAGAGAGAGGGCACAAGCAGGGGGAGCAGCAGAGGGAGAGGGAGAAGCAGACTCCCCGCTGAGCAGGGAGCCTGATGTGGGACTCGATCCCAGGACCCTGAGATCATGACCTGAGCCAAAGGCAGACGCGTAACTGACTGAGCCACCCAGGCGCCCCTGACTGTGGGTTTCTTCTAATACTTACAATAGAGTCCCCTGGAAGAATGCCAGCCTTGCTGTAAAGTTGACCAGTATCCCTATGCCTGGGCTTGGGCTCTAATTATTCAATTATTTGCCTCTCCAGTTATCAGGACAGCTATGCCCTCACCTCTTTCCAGCTCATAATACCAAGAACAGCTTATAATTTTGCCTATTTGAATATAGTGTCATTTCCATAAACTTCCTTCCAACCGACCATCCCTCCCACCAGCAAACGACCCTCTCTCCCAATTCTCCATGTGCTTTAATTTGATTCTTTACCTCTCATTGAATGTTAGTAAGTATTGCCATTCACCCAGGAGGTGGCTTACTTTTCATATTATTACTTAGTACAGCTATGAACTGCTGTGAGATAAAAGAGTGCGTGGAATTAGGACAATTAATATTGTTAGTATTACTTAATTTAAAATATTACAGTGTTGCGCGGCGCCTGGGTGGCTCAGTCGGTTAAGCGACTGCCTTCGGCTCAGGTCATGATCCTGGAGTCCCGGGATCGAGTCCCGCATCGGGCTCCCTGCTCGGCGGGGAGACTGTTTCTCCCTCTGACCCTCCCCCTCTGATGCTCTCTCTCTCTCTCTCATAAAAAAAAAAAAAATTACAGTGTTGCATAAATGAGAACACCTTAAAATACAGTTTGCAATTTGCATTTTCTGAATGAAGAATTTTCACTAATTCTAACATCTTTTTATTTTCACTGTGCTGTCATTCCCACATGAATATGAACTAACACCAAGATTGTATATTCACTATTTTTCATAGCAAACAATTTAGGTGAGGGTTTTTGTTTTTCTTTTTTAATGAGGTCAGTTTTAAGTAGGTCACTCTAAATTATAAATATACCTGATGTTAATGTTATGTCGTTTGCCAGAATTTTCACTGCTTATATGCTAAGTGAGGAAAATTATATTAAGTGAGGAAAATTCACAATGAAAAGTTATACTATTTAAGGAAAACTTACACATCAACTATGCTTTCCAAAAGATGACTAGCCCATCTTGAGTGTATAAAAAATAGTCCCTATTTATTAAAATAAGTCTAAAAAGTAGTGTTGAAAAATGCTGACTCTTAAAATATAATCTTGACACAAAGTAGGTAAATTTGAATTTTTAAATGCCGTTCAACTTTGTCTCATAATTTTTCCCTTCTGATGGGCCCTGAGTTCCAAATATTATTAAAGTTTCTCTACCACTGGGCGCCTGGGTGGCTCAGTCGTTAGGTGTCTGCCTTTGGCTCAGGTCATGATCCCAGAGTCCTGGGATCGAGCCCCGCATCAGGCTCCCTGCTCAGCGGGAAGCCTGCTTCTCCCTCTCCCACTCCCCCTGCTTGTGTTCCTGCTCTCCTTCTCTCTGTCAAATAAATAAATAAAATCTTTAAAAAAAAAAAGTTTCTCTACCACTATTTGAGGCAAAAATAAGACATGAATTTCAATAGTTTCCTGACCAGACGCTTTTAGTCCTGTTTATTTTAGTAAAGTCCAAGTGGCAGATGTGGTTAAAAGACTAATTTTTTATTCTCTAAAATAGATTATATGCAGGAAAACATGAAGGGGGTAGAGTTTGGGCCAAATATAGCATTCAAGATGCCGACTTGGGAGCAGATGAGTGAAGATGACATTTTCCTAGTCAATGACAATTATCAGGAGTCTCTCATCTGCTGTGTTTTCACAACAGTTCATTGACTTGTCTATAAAAGTAAAGCTTGGGGTCAATTAAGGTATGACAACAAAGGAATTCAATAGCAAACCCAGGGTAATCATAAGATAAGGTAAATGTAGATTTTAATTCCAAAGTTGGAGAAAGCAGCTGTACAAGAACAACTTTTGATGCGAAGTGGATATTGACAGAAGCTCAGATCCCTGATATTTCAGTCCTGTTCATTTGTCAACATAAAGGCAAGATAGAGTCTTATGGGATTAAGCAAACTCCGTGGCTAAAAATATAGTTTGACATTTCTTGAATGCACTTGACAAGACTCTACATAGAATTACATTAGTATTCTTTCCAGCTAAGAGAAGATTTTTAAGGGAGGCTGAGTTCTTTTATTCAAATTCAAATTTAATCCTTGGTTGCCATGGCATCCTAAAAAAATTAATCATATATTGTTGAGTTTTAAATGTGGGGTATAGGGTGTTTTAGTACAGATGGAAAACAATAAACCAGAAATGTTTATAAAAATTAAGTTGCATTTGGGAACTTAAAAAAAAAAAAAGTAACAAGGCCTACAAAGAGCCAATTACAGAGATTCTACACAATAGGAAAAGTGATTATTGACCATGCTGTCAATAGCTGTCAGTGTCTGCCTTGCTCTTTGGCGTCCTTGCTGTGGTGCAGCTGACTGACAGATTGTAGCTAACGTGCAAGTGGAGAAGAAAGGTGGTGAAGAGGACCAAGGGTCGCATAATACAAGATGCCAGCAGTCTGCGAGACTGGAGTGTTGCACATGGGACAGAGGGCACTGGTCAGAGGAAGGGATCTGCAGAGAAATCCTGTGGTCACTGGGATGATTGGGATCGGGGGTGGGGAGCAAATGGAAAACACTAAATGGAGAAAGGATTGGATGGAATTGTGTAGGTCCTGGGATGACACTTGAGCATGAGGGCGGCAAGTGTTGGCAATCATTGTTAATCACCAAATACTGTAGCTCAAGTAATGGAAGGCTGGTACCTGTAGAGCTCCAGAATGTTAAGTGCTTCTCTTGAGATGCAATGTCTGTTACTGCCTTAACATCCCTGCCTTCACTTTTCCTTCCCTTTGAGAAACGTCATTTGCCAGCTTGTTGGACTCTAGCTCTTGCTCTGTTTACTTGCAGGAACAACAGACTGCAGTGTCCAATCATATTATTTACTCTTTAAACCTTTTTTTTAAAAAAAAACAAAAACAACTGCAGATGGTTTAGTTCTCTAAAACAAATGCAAAGGTGTGAATGGTTAATCAGGCTGAAACAATCACAGAGCTGTGCTTTTGAAAGCTTACCAAATGCCAGCCTTACTTTTGATGTGAACATTTTTTTTTTCCTAAAGAGGGGGTCCATAATTTTTAATGAAGGCTTTGCCCATTCATGCTTGAAATTCATGAGTATAATGTGCAGCCAGATAATAACAAGATTTGGTGTCAAACTGTGAGGCATATAATTTCTGCATGCCTATGAATTAGCACTCGATACCCTAAAATATATTTCCTGTTCTCCCTGAACATAGTGGTCAAAGTAAAAATGCTGACAAAATTGTTATTAATTGGTTTGTAGCGTCATTGGAATCATCAACATAATGAACTTAATTGGGCTGGTTCTTGAGGTACTAAAAGTAACTTGAAAAAGGAATTGAAGTTATCAGATGCCTGGTGAGAAACAAAGTGCTGATGTGGAAATGACAGAGCAGGCACAGAAACAAATGGAGGCAATTTAGGATAATGCTCATCTCCACCCAGGTTCCTAGTTGCAGATCAGAGAGCAGCTGAAAGCACCAAAGCCCTGGCCAAAGGAAGACATAGAAAAGTGGCAGATTGTAAATTAGCAGGACCCTGCCACTAACCTGGAAACAACATGGCGTTTCCTGAAGGTGTTCCAAGGATAAAAATAAGTACTGAGAATGTGTCGATGTCCAAGCCACTCCCTGGAGTAAGGCTCATGCATTTGTAAGCAGCATTAACTCTTTTGAATCACCAAATCAATGAAGTGTCACTTTACTGAACATCTAAATTATTTTGCTTGTGTATTAAGTAAATTATATATGTGTTTATTTATAAATATATATGCACAAAAATTTATACATATTTATAAAATTCATATATAGAAGAGTATATATAAAAATCCAGGTTTTTCCACTTTTCCCTCTCCTTTCAAAAATTTTATTTTTTTAAAGATTTTATTTATTTATTTATTTGACAGAGAGAGACACAGCGAGAGAGGGAACACAAGCAGGGGGAGTGGGAGAGGGAGAAGCAGGCTTCCCGCTGAGCAGGGAGCCTGATGTGGGGCTCGATCCCAGGGCCCTGGGACCACGACCCGAGCCGAAGGCAGACGCTTAACGACTGAGCCACCCAGGTGCCCCCCAAAATTTTATTTTTAAAGACTTTATTTATTTCTTAGAGAGAGAGAGAGAGCGCGCATGAGCTGGGGGGAGGGACAGAGGGAGAAGCAGACTCTCCACTGAGCAGGGAGTCCGAGGATGGGGGGGGACTCCATCCCAGGCCCCTGGGATCATGACCTGAGCTGAAGGCAGACGCTTAATTGACTTAGCCACCCAGGTGCCCCTCAAAAATTTTGTTTTAAAAAACAAATGATAAAAGGAAACGATTGGTTACAGTGCAAAATAATCCATCTATGAAGCTTATTTTAAAAAGAATGCTATTTATTAAAAATTTGAATTGTACAGAACTTTACAGGAAAACAACTACTGAATAATGTAAAAATTGAGTAATATTGGTAATTTAAAGAAATTATTGTGGCTGACATATTAACAATAATAACATATAAAATTTATTGACCTCCTGTGCCAGAACCTCTCTTCTAAATGTTTTAAAGCTATACATTTATTTAGACCCAGTGCTGTTAGATGTATTTATTATTATTCCATTTTACAGTTGAAGAAACAGAGGCATTGTGTGCACAGGGTTACCTAGGTATTAAGTGATTGTAACCAAGAGTTTTCATGAGCCTTGGGTAATGGGATTATTATGGATATTGGGTAACACTTCATTCAGTAGATTTTTCCCTACTTAATATTTAATATAAATGCACCTTAATCCCTGGAAGTTTGTGACTATAACTGTGTTTTGATAAAAACGTTTCTGAAGTTTGTTGCATGTGTCCCTATCTTATTAAACAAAAAAAGTAAGTTAACCTTTTACTTATTGTGAAAATTACTGTGAAAATGATACCGAATTTGCCTAGAGCTGGGTTCAAATCTCAATCCCGTTACTTAAGAATTATATGACCTGAACCTTAGTTTCTGTATTAGTAAGTGAATTCATACCTACATTCTTGTAAATTACTTAGCATGAAACATGGATCATGGTAGGCTGTCATAAATGCTAGCTATCATTATTATTTTTATGGCTCCCATTTCCTTAAAAAGAAAGTGAGGATAATGGGATAATGTCTACTTTATAGGGGCTTTGTGACTTAAATCAATAGAGTTGTGTAAGCTGACATTCTAAATGTGTATGTATGCATGACATGTCCTACACAATGCTTAGTAGTTAACATTCAATAAGCATATAGATTAAATGAGTTAAAATGCAGGCAGAGCACTTAGAAGAATGCCTGGCACATAGGAAGCGCTTGTTACATGATACAGCTATTGTGATTACTAAGTATCATTTAGTTTCCATTCTTTACTTTGTTGTGCTGTTATAGTTATTCCCTATCCTTGTTGATTTATGGCTATGGTAGATTTATTCATTTATTAATTTGTATTGAATGCCTCCTTGTGCCAGGTGATGTGTTAGGTCCTGATCACCAAGATCCATAATTTGGGAAGTGAGAATTATGTGGTGAGGGAAATGGTGAGATCTGCTATACATGTTGGTCTGAGGCATCTGTGTAACATCGGGATAGAGGAATACATCAGGGTAGTCAGCAATTGGATATGGAAATTAAATTGGGCTCTATACAGTGATTTGGGAATCATCAGAATTTATTATTTGAAATCACTAAAGAGAGTTTAAAGAATAAGAGTATGCTGTATGGGCATTCCAGAAAATTGAGACATTCTGGAGAACTACATATAAAATTAACTAAAAGATGAAATTGACAATGAGTAGTCAAAGTCATTAGAAGGGAACCACAACAACTTTGGGTACTGCCTGTGGATAGAGCATTTGTGGTCCACTCTGGCCTTCAAATGCCCACTTACTTTTCTACAACAATTGACATAGTGTTTCTTTTTTAGGCCCTCATACAAACTTTGGGGTGGGTGCTGCTTCCTGGTCCTACTTTCCCCACTTCCTAGAATTCCTCTGAATGAAGCAATCTGAGTTCTTTTCAGGAGTGGCAGTTGGCATCCTGCCCTCAGGGTACATGTTTTTCATCCTTCCCCAGAGCTGAATGATGTTGGACAAAAGAACTCATCTCTGATCTTTTCCATTACAGCTCCTCCCTCATCTGTCACTCTACCTGTCTCTTAGCTCTTCAGGATCTGACCAAGTGCATATCCATGAACTGGCTGCTTGGGCTTGCCTTGTTCCAAAAACTTATGTTGCCAAAACTTAACTGCTTTCACAAGTCGCTACTATATCTTTTTTTTTTTTTTCCTTTCTTCCTTCCAAATGTATCTGTTTACGATAGCATTAAGTTTCAATGAATGAATACCTGAATGAGGTTATGATAGTTCTCGAACTGAATAAAGACGGATCATGCAGTGGCCCTTGCACTTGTCCCACTGAAAATATTTCTGCTATCATCTTGTTTCCATTTCATAAAGGTAGGCTAATGTGTATTGAGTTGTGTGGCCTTCTGCATGGGTGTTACACACTTGCCTTTCTCAAAATTAATTATCAACTCAAAGATAAGGGTCCAAATAGCCTCTTCCAAGTGATTTTGTACCCTAGAAAAAATCTTCACTGAAAAATCTACACTGATCAGTGTATTTTGACTGGTCAACAGCATTGGGTAAATGCCTGTGGGTAAATCCTGCAACCCCAGCCTGTGGAGCAAAGACACCTCCTAGCCAAACTCAGCCCTCTTTTTTTGGTTCACTTGAATGTCTTTTGAATAAGGCATTTGCCATTTGAAGAAATGCACTGGAAAACTTTAGCGATGGCTTGCTGTAAAGCTTACATATTTATTCTTTAGAAGAAAGAGAACAATTTAGCAAATTTATAATGTTTGCATTTTAACAGAAGTCTAGATACCAGCCACATTTAAGAAATAAGATTAAAATTCTTCAGCAGTGAGTGTTCATTTTTAAATTGCTCACAAAAGCTTTGCGTATACTCTTAATACCTTCTGCCCACAAGATGATTTCATGACATAACATTTAGGGACATAGCTTAAAAATGCTCTAAAATCAATTTTTTTTTTCAAGATGACCTCTACATTTATCTAGCAGTAGTACAGAATTTCTATCTTTAGCTAAAACTGTATTTCTGAAATGATGTTTACTGAAGTTACAAAAAGATAATAGAATCAGTCAGTAAATAAATTCTTATCTTTGCATGCTTTGCCTTAGAAGCAATAGGTAAATGTGTGACACTTTGAAAGCACTAAAGATTCTTGATACTCATCAGTTTTATTTGTGAGAAATTATAGCTTTGAACATGAAATGAGAAAAATTGGCCATATTTTACTTAAGCCAGAATGATAATTGAAAAAACTATTTCACGGACTCCTCCTGGAATGAAATAGGAAACGGTGAGCATCATCCAAATGTACTAATTTCAAGCATTGTTGGATTGTCATTGATTAGCCTGTATTCAGAAATGGGATCCCTAAAATGTAACATTCTAGGTAGCATCCTGATTACTTCTTATGTTTGAAGACAAATATATCTAATCTTCTAATAGCATTTTGAATTATTGAAGCCACTCATCATAATACTCCAAGTCAACTGGATTTTTTCTTAAATATTCTCTTGTCATTTGGCATCGAGCCCTAAATTGGAACAACCTCTTGTTTTCCCCCTTCTCAGATGAGAGGGATCCCAAGTTAATTCAACTGGTTCCCCTTGATACTGGGGGCATGGGATAGGAGCTAGGGTGCGATTGGGCATAATGCCTTCTCTATCCCCAGTGATCCTTGAATGAGTGGAATACACACAGTGGAATGAGAAAGACCTGAGAGATAGGACCAAGGGGCCAAAACATAAACCAGAGCCATGGAACCATACCACTGTGAGGGACTGGACAAACGTCCTGGTCAAAGACCACAGGATGGAAATACAGAACAAGAGTTTTGAAATGGAGAGAATAACCTAGGAATATGCCTTAATCTCTAGAGCATAATGGGGAGATTTCTGAATTAGGGAGCTAGCAATCTTAGCCTTGGTAGGGTGGGCAGTTGAAGCAGAAGATATGAACACAGTCACCCTGTCAATATTCTGAGAATCGCTTAAACCATGGTCTGGATGGTATATTTTAACCATATTCATGGTTAGTAGCACTAACACCTTTAGTTGAAAGAAAAGAAAAAAGTGAATCTATAGAAATAAATGTCTTTGGGAAGAATAATTTTGGGAAAGTAATTTTTGTGGAAGAGATGAAGTTTCACATTGTGCTCGGACCAGTTAAGCCAAAATCAACTTGAATCTCTTTACAATGAAGTCTTTGGGGTAGAGCCAGCCTGAGCATTAAAAATGCTTGCAGTTTGGCAAGTTCAGTTTTTATGGGGTGAATTATAGAAGACTGCTCTGTTTCTAAATGGATAAATCAAATTTTCTAAAATAAACATGTTTTACTACTAAAGTGGTCATGCTGCTATAAGCCTTACAGTTAAAAGATTATATTTATTAGCCCTCTAGTCAGACTCTTACGTTAACACAAATTTAAACATTCTGCAAAATATTTCTTATTGGATGAATAAGAGAATTTTCAGCACAGAATTCTCTAAGTACTCTGTCTTTGAAATTAGCCTCCCTACCTGAATTTGCAAGGCTTCTTATCAAATATGAAAATAGCTTAAAATATAACCAGAGCCTGTCAAGATTTAAAGCCTGTAATTTTTTGTTCCATGCTAGTATTTTATGTAGCCCACTGTTGCTCCTACTATATGTTTGTTGAATGCATGCTTTCTTTATAAAGATTGCCATCTCTCTCATAGGCTTTTTATATCTTTCTTCTACTTTACTTTCCCAGAAGTTTGCGATCCATACAATAGAGTAGCTCCTGCAGTATTTTTTTTCTGCATGTATTTTTGTCTAAAATTATATACAGTCAAATGTACTTTATTATGCTAGATATTAATTTGTTGCATATCATAGTGAATATCTCCATAGATAGTTCTCTGGTCAAATTCTTGAGCATAACAATACTGAATGCATTGTAGCCCTTTTGGATGTATAGAAGTTGTCTTTTATTTATTTTTATTTATTTATTTATTTTTTTAAAGATTTTATTTATTTATTTGAGAGAGAGAGAATGAGAGACAGAGAGCACGAGAGGGAAGAGGGTCAGAGAGAGAAGCAGACTCCCCGCCGAGCAGGGAGCCCGATGCGGGACTCGATCCCGGGACTCCAGGATCATGACCTGAGCCGAAGGCAGTCGCCCAACCAACTGAGCCACCCAGGCGCCCATAGAATTTGTCTTTTATTAAATGCCCCTCCTGCCAGAGACAAATTCAGTTTTTCAGATGCCTAGGCACACCCCTTTTGTCCCAATGATATTTGAGATTTGAAGTGTAGAAAAAATATAAACTAAGGAATTGAATTATTGGGGTTCTAGTTTTCAGCTCTGCCATTTCTGATCTGTGGGGCACTGAGTAAGTTACACAGCCTTGTTGAGTCTTAGTTTCTTCCCCAGAAGAGTAATGAAAATGATATGTACATGTACACATTTCTGAGGTTGCATTACATAATACAGGTCATAGTCTGTATAGTACAGGGGTGTAGTAGCTCAGACCCTTGCACAGTCAGAACTAAAATTATTAACTTTTGAAAGTTCCAAACAGTTCTTTTATTTCCTAACTTCCTATAATAAGTTAGCCCAGGTTAAAAAAAACAAAAACAAAAAGTCTTGGACCCTGCAGGGTTACTCCTTATGACTATTTCCACCCCAAAACATTTTATTTGTATAAGAGATATATGGGTGTTATTGAATCAATGGAAAAGAAAAAAGAAAAATTCACTCCTTTTGTCACCACCCTGAGAAAACCATAGTTAACATCTTATTTATTTTCTTTTAAGAATTTCATGCATTTGTACATTATTATAATTACATTTCAACATTATATTCTAAATTCCATCCATTAGCTTAATAACATGAGCACTTACTCATTGTTATTAAAATCCTTTCAATGGCTGCATCATAACTCTGTGTGATCATAACCTAGTTCAGTTAACCATTCTTTCATTATTAAGCACTTAGGCTCTTCCTACTGTTGTATTATTCTAAATAAGAATGCCTATTGTGTGTGAAGGTTTTTCACTTTTTTTCATGTTATTTTCTTGGTAAAAATTCCTCAAATTAGAACTTTGGAACCAAAAACTATGTACTTAATTTTTTTTATTGTGATGATAACACAACATAAAATTTACCATTTTAACCATTGTTAAGTGTACAGTTCAGTGACATTAATGATTCAGAGTCTTGTGGAATGACCGCTCATCTCCACAGCTTTTTCATCTTTCCAAAATGAAACTCTGTATCCATTAAATAATAACTTCCCATTCTCTCCTCCACCCAGCACCTGGCAAGCACCATTCTAATTTCTGTCTCTATGAATTTGAGAACTCTAGATATTTCATATAAGTGGGATCATACAGTATGTTTTTTTATTACTAGCTTATTTCACTTAGCACAATGTCCTCAGGGTTCATTCCTGTGGTAGCATGCGCCAGAATTCTCTTCCTTTTCAAGGCCGAATAATATTCCATGGTGTGTATGTACCGCATGTTGTGGAGACATTCATCCACTAATGGATATTTGGATTGTTTCCACCTTTTGACTAATGAATACGCATCTATGAGTATTCGTATACAAATCTTTCTTCCAGTTTCTGCTTTCAGTTCTTTCCCCAGAAGTGGAATTACTGGATCATATGGTAATTTTTCTTTGTTTTTTGATTCACAACTGTACTGTTTTCCACAGCAGCCATGCCATTTTACTTCCCACCAGCAATTCACAAAGGTTCCATTCTTGCCAGCAGTTTTTATTTTCATTTGTTGTTGTTAGTGAATGTCATCCTATTGCATGTGAAGCGATATTTCTTGTGGTTTTTATTTTCTTTTCCCTAATGATTAGTGATGTTGAGCATCTTTTCCTGTGCTTATTGGCCATCTGTAGATCTTCTTTGGAGAAATGTCTATTTAAGTCCTTTGACCATTTTTAATCAGATCATTTGTTTTTTGTTGTTGAGTTGTAGGAGGTCTTTATATAGTCTGGATATTAACCCTTTATCAAATATATGATTTGAAAATATTTGCTGCCATTCATGGGTGGCCTTTTCACTGTTGACAGTGTCCTTTGATACACAAAAGTTTTCATTTTGATGAAGTCTAGTTTATCTGTTTTTTTATTTTTGTTGCCTATACCTCAGATGTCATATCCAAGAAATCATTGCCAAAGCCAATGTCACGAAGCTTTTCCCTATGTTTTCCTCTAAAAGTTTTATGATTTTAGTTCTTCTATGTTTAGTCTTTGATCCATCATGAGTTCACTTTTTTTAATGAGTGAACTTTTAAAAAAAAATTTTATTGTTATGTTAATCACCATACATTACATCATTAGTTTTTGATGTAGTGTTCCATGATTCATTGTTTGTGCATAACACTCAGTGCTCCATTCAGAACGTGCCCTCTTTAATACCCATCACCAGGCTAACCCATCCTCCCACTCTCCTCCCCTCTAGAACCCTCAGTTTGTTTTTCAGAGTCCATTGTCTCTCATGGTTCATCTTCCCCTCCAATTTACCCTCCTTCATTCTTCCCCTCCTGCTATCTTCTTCTTTTTTTTTTTTCTTAACATATAATGTATTATTTGTTTCAGAGGTACAGATC
>NC_138373.1:97641944-97665320 GCF_054177405.1 Leptonychotes weddellii
ATATGAGGAATTCTTAATCTCAGGAAACAAACTGAGGGTTGCTGGAGTGGTGGGGGGTGGGAGGGATGGGGTGGCTGGGTGATAGACATTGGGGAGGGTATGTGCTATGGTGAGTGCTGTGAATTGTGTAAGACTGTTGAATCACAGACCTGTCCCTCTGAAACAAATATTACATTATATATGAAAAAAAGAAGAAGAAGATAGTAGGAAGGGAAAAATGAAGGGGGGGAAATCAGAGGGGGAGACGAACCATGAGAGACTATGGACTCTGAAAAACAAACTGAGGATTCTAGAGGGGAAGGGGGTGGGGGGAATGGGTTAGCCTGGGGATGGGTATTAAAGAGGGCACATACTGAATGGAGCACTGGGTGTTATACGCAAACAATGAATCATGGAACACTACATCAAAAACTAATGACGTAATGTATGGTGATTAACATAATAAAAAAAATAAAAGTAATGGAAGAAATCAGATTTGAAGCTTGAAGGAGACTTATTGCGAAGAGTGGTCTCCTCTTCTGGGATTGGAAAGGGCCATTTGGGGGGACCTGGGAGTGGCGGGGGCAAGGGAATAGGGACCTCCGCCTTTCAAACAAAAGGAACTGAATTCTGCCAAAAAGCTGAATGAGCTTGGAAGTGTGTTCTTCCCCAAACCCTCCACATAAGAGCAAATATGGCCAATACTTTGATTTCAGACTTAAGAGATCTTAAGCAGAGAACCCAGTGTAGCCCACAGTGATTTCTGACTTCAGTGGGTCTTGTTTTAAGCTAAGTTTGCGGTAACTTGTTACACAGCAGTAGAAAACTAATGCACAGCATAGAGCTGGAATTGCTTTAAAGCTAACCTCTCCATCTTTGTCCTTTGACAGAAAGGTTACAGTTATTGTGCTTGCCAAAATAATCTATTTCTTCTATCACTTCATTTTATATCTTCTGTTGCTGAAACTTTTCTTTTTTCTTTCAATTTTGTCTTTCATATTGATTGACTTTTTATTTGCATTTCATTCCTCTCTTCTCTATTGTTTTAGATACTAAAATCTTCATTTTTATTCCCTAGGAATTTTTCTCTGCATATATAAATTAGTAAAATCTACTGATTTAATACCGCCACTCTACTCCCAAACAATTCAAAGAACTCAGAGTGATTTAACTCTGATCAACCCTTCCCAACTTATATGCACATTTTCCCAGAATTTTAGTTCTATCTGGCTTTTATTAACACTTGCTTATATTTAACAAAGAAATCATGATGGTTACTGTTTCATATATGTTAATTTTTGCTTATATTTAATAACATACAAAACATTTTTTGTTCACAAATCCCTCCTTAAATCTCAGATTGCCTTTTTAGGATCACTTTTTTTTTTTTTTTTGTAATGTTGCTATGAGAAATTTCTTCAGTGAGGGTCTGTTAAGGATAAAGTTTCTTTTACTTTTCATAAAATTGCTACTTGGCTCTTATCATTGCAAAAGAGTTTTCATGGGATATACTCTTACAAGATAATTTTCTTTTAGAGTGTGGAAGATATTCTCCTGGCCTCCACTGTTACTAGTTAGAAATGAACTGTCATCTCTTGTTTTGTTCTCTTCTTACCTTTAAATTTATCTTTCCTTTGATAATATGTAGTTTCACCTCATTTGTCTAGGTATGATTTTTTTTCCTGTTCTGAATTTATTGTGATTTTGGAAGATGAAGATTCATGCATTTCAACAGTGAGGGAAAATTCTTTTTTTTTTTCCCATCAAATATTGCTTCTCTCCTATCCTATTTTCACCTTCTGGAACTTTGATGAGATGAACAGTAGAACCTCTCATTTCATGTCTCTTGCCTTCTTTTAGTTATTTTCTATTTCCTTGTACATCACTCTAGAAAAATATATTTCTGGTGTGTTTTAGACTTTACTAATTCTCTTTAATATGCTCTTCAACCCAACAGCTAAACTCCTCATTTTAATCATTATATAGTTTTATTTCTGAAAGTTTCTTGGGGGATCATTTTCAAATGACCCATTCTTTCATTCCTTACCTACATTTTCAATTCCCTCTTTATTTATTTGAATATATTATCTGAAATATTTTATCTTCTATATAGATAATTCTAAAAACTGAAATCTGGGTAGTAGTCTAATTCTGCCAGTTATATTTACTGCTGTTACTCATGATACTTGTTTCTTGTATGTTTTGTAATTTTTTGTTATGCAATTATGTTTACTGGCATTTGATTTGTGGAGATGTTTTAAGGATTGATTTGTTAATGTGCTTCTCCAGAGAGAATTTATGCTCCTGTGAAGGGTCTAAAGAAACATCTAACCTGGAATCACTTTAAAATAAATTCTTAATGTGGGGTTTTAAAAAACCTGCAGGTAGTGAGCATTTGGGCCATCCATCCACTTGAGACACACCTTATGGTTAAAATTCTTGGGGGGGGGACTTCATTTCCTCCTGTCTCCAGAACCTATGACAAGACAACCAAGTTTCTAAGATGCTTCCCTATTTGGGGCAATTTTTTTTTTCCAGTCAACAGTCTCACTGAGAATATAGCTTTTCAGGGTTCCTGGCTTTATGTTTACTATTTATGATTTGACCACATAGCTTATCTGGGCCCTCAATTTTGTCTCCTTTCTCTCACACAAGAATAAAGCAAGAATTTTCAGTGACTAATGACTGGCAGATGCCCCGAAGCCTATCAATCAATGCCCCACTCCTTACTATGGGTTTGAGTCACATTCAATTTTTGATCTCAGGATATTCTTTACTTCCCTAAAAAGATCACGGTTTTGAAAAGATTGCTGTTTTTATTATCTGTTTGATTTTTTTTTTTTATTGTATAGCCAAGGTATTTTGTACTGGGAGGTGGTATGCTGGTTGCTGTTGCTTTTTCCCAGTTTACAATATTTCCAGTAACAGATCAATGTTTCCACACCCTTTCTATAACCCCACTCTAGCATTGTAGAGAACACAATGCATTAACAAAGAATTCAAGTTTTCACCATTGTCCCTAGGAAGGCATGATTAATGTCTAGAAGTAATTAATTCTAGAAAGAATAAAGATACTTGATAATTTTCAAAGGTGCACAGCCAAGTAAACCCCATAGATTCTCTGGTGGGTTTTTAAATCTGCACGTATAGAAGCTGGTTTCACTTGAGAAATGCCTCCCCTCCCCACGCATACCTCGTTTCTACTTTTAATTAACCAGAATCAGAGAAAGGATAATCAACTTTTCACGTTGTATCTTTGGGAGCTTAACACATACTTATTGACAACCAATTGACATGCGTTTTCTCCACAATCTAGGCATTACCATGTTCCTGGTTTTATAGAACATGAACATGCAGCTTGGAGAGCCTTGATCACTGGTCCGAGGTCACGTTATGGTAGAGCCAGGATGCAGACTAAATGCAGGCTTGCTCAAATCCAAAGTCCACACTCTTGGCCAACGTACTGTGTGTCTACTTCATTAATATGCACAACGTTTTACTCCAACTTGTAATTCATAGTCTATTTTCAGAATTTTTTTGTGAAAACGTATTTCATTCACTCAATGCATTCAACCAATACTTCACTACATTGAATATACAATAATTTTCCAAAGCACTCTTAGAAACATCAGTTCCTGTATACCCATAGTCATTCTGTGTTGGACAAGATTGACAATCTTCATTTAACAAATGGTGAAGGAAGCAGATACAGAGAAGTTTCATGTCTTGTACAGAGCAATGTAGTACTGTGGCCAAACTAGATCATTGTATTCTATTTTTTTTAAAGATATATTTATTTATCTTAGAGAGAGAGAGAGTGGGGTGATGGGGAGAGCAGAGGGAAAGGGAGAAAGAAACTTAAGCAGACTCAGTGCTGAGCCCAGATCCTGACATGGGGCGTGATCTCAAGACCCTGAGATGATGACCTGAGCCCAAACCAAGAGTCAGATGCTTAACCAGCTGCGTCAGGTGCCCCAGGTCATTGTATTCTTAATCCTCTTCCTCAGTTACACTTGCACTTGGAAAATGGCAATTCCCTTATAAAAAGACTGGAAACACTGGGCATCCAATATGTCCTGAAAGACTACGCAGTCAGAGCAGTAAGCTGGAGGCCAAGCTTTGGGTGCAGGGGAACTTGGGTGCTATGTGTGGTCCCCTGGCTCTGCTATTGAAGCCCCCACAGCTGGAGAGGAAATGAAGTTGACATGTGATCATCCTTCACCCTTCTCTCCCAATCTGCTCCCTTTACTGGTCTCTACTCCTCTAAGATTATTTGCTATTTGAGCAATGTTTATAAAAATGGGGTGATTGCTATGTTCAATCTGGAAAATTAGGAAGAAACACTTTAGAATCACAACTCAGTATCAATCTTACCTTATACATTTATCTTTATGCTTAAAGCTGACTCTAATTATAAATCCATAAATAAAATGTGCATTCCTTGACTCATGTTTGGTCATGGATTTCAAAGTTGTTTATATAGTTTATATGTATTTATTTAAATATTTTCCTTTTTAAAGCTTTTTTAACCATGACACACTGATATATTCCTTCAATTACAGAAAAAAATTAAGTTGCTAGTTTAACTCAATTGAAAACAATGTTCAATTTACTAAATACTGAGAATTCACTCTGTGGCCTTCCATTAGGCTCTGTTCATTGACTTGCCTCAGGTTGTTCACCTTATATTTGGGATGGTAAGTCCTGCATTCCTCACAAGATTGTTGTGGGACTTCTGATGGTTAATTTTATGTGTCAACTTGGCTGGGCTAAGGGATATCCAGACAGCTGGGCATTATTTATGAGTAAGTCTGTAGGGTGTTTTCAGAAGAGATTATCATTAGAATTGGCTATGGTGAGCACTGTGAATTGTGTAAGACTGCTGAATCACAGACCTGTACCTCTGAAACAAATAATACGTTATATGTTAAAGAAGAAGAAGAAGAAGATAGCAGGAAGGGAAAAATGAAGGGAGGGAAATCGGAGTGGGGGACGAACCATGAGAGACTATAGACTCTGAGAAACAAACTGAGGGTTCTAGAGGGGAGGGAGGAGGGGGGATGGGTTAGCCCAGTGATGGGTATTAAAGAGGGCACGTACTGAATGGAGCACTGGGTGTTATATGTAAACAATGAATCATGGAACACTACATCAAAAACTAATGATGTAATGTATGGTGATTAACATAACATAATAAAAAAAAAGAATTGGTAGACTGAATTAAGAAAATTTCCCTTGGATTTTTGGGCATCATCCAATCTGTTGGAGGCCCCAAATAGAATAAAAAGGCAGAGGAAGGGCAGATTTGCTTTTTTTGCTTGATCTGGAATCTCTTGTCCTTGGACATTGGTGCTTCTGGTTCTCAGGTATTTGGACATGGACCACTCCCACTCCATTCTTAGGCTTTTGGACTTGAGCTTGACACCCTCTCTAATTCTTAGGCCTTCAGATATGGACTGAATTACACCACCAGCTTTCCTGGCTCTCTGGCTTTCTCAGCTTCCATAATAGTGCAAGCCAATTCCCATTAATAAATCTCCTCTTATCTATCTATATATATCTATACATCCTATTGGTTCTGTTTCTCTGATGTATCCTAACACAGACCTGGGGGAGATACTATTTTAAATGATTCAAGATGTAAAGTTATTATTGTATAAAATGAGTATATCAAGATCCTGCCCTCAAGGAGTGTAGAAACAGGCAGTAGGATGTACTCAAATCAATTTGATGCAGAACAGAACAAAAAGGTCAATTGAAGCCATTACTACAAGTCTACCATCTCTTATCCAAAATTTACTGGGGCCAGATGTAGGATTTAGAATTCTTCAGATTCTAGGAGGGGAATATAATATATATTTATATATATACATATATATATATATAAACATTTACAGTTTATCAGGTAACACCTCCATAATAAAACATATCCATGTTTCTGTAATAAATACATCACTCATCACACTTGTTGGGATAAACAAAGACCACAAATAACCTCGTGTCAGTTCAGATAGGGTTTTGCCAAAAACTGAATCAGGGCAGGGCAGGTTTTGCCACAAAGTGGATTATAAAATCTTCTGCTGCTTTTTTCTTTTCTTTTTTTCTTTTCTTTTTGGTCTTTCAAAGCTTTTGAGATTTTAGAATTGTAGCTAAAGAGTTGTAAATCTCAGGAGTGTTTAATTGAAACAATTACCTGTCATCTGTTTCCTACTCCATATCTTCCTTTCTTTAGTAATTAGAAGCTAGCAACAGGCATCAGAACCATCTGAATAACACTCCTCTCACACAGCTGCTGAGCCTCACCCCAGGGCACTGGGATCCCATTTGTTTGAAGGAGAGCCCAGGACTTGGTATTTTTTCCAAAGTCTTACAAATGATTTACTATACGCCCTTCACTGAGAATCATGATTTGAAGAGCCAATATTTTCACTTGATATTCATGTGGCTTATTAGCATCAGAAAATCAACAAGAACATTTCATGTAAAATTAACCACTCCTCACATCCAAAGTTGCTTTTTCCAAAATCTTAGAGTTTTCAATGCTACATTTTTAAAGTGTTAGGTCATCATAAAAGTGGAGAGCCCATTTTATTAAATTTTTTATTTTGACTGGCCATTTTTGTTATTATTACTTTCCCTAGATGGACACTTCTATAGTTCACACTGTGTGCACAGCTGATGTGGACCAGCCCTCAGTCTACAACTGGTCCTGTTTGTCATCTCTCATTTAACTGAGCGATTTAATCAGCTTTTGGAATAGGCCTGTGAATCTTCTGTCAAAAAATCATGCTTGGTTGCTATTCTCTTAAAAACGGGCAACTCCTGAATTTCACACATTTGGAGCCAACTCATCTAGCACATAGTTTCCAAGAATTCAGAAGGAATAATTTAAACTCTGGATTTTTATTTATAAAATAAATCTAATTTTTCTAAAATCACTTCTATATTCCCTCATAGTGATGCAGACAAGTTAGTTTTGACAGCACTTCTAAGTTCTTTCCTAAGTGTTGAAGAATAGCAGTATATCACCTCTTCTCTTCGCCTATTTAAGGTTTCTGAATCTTTTTTCCTTTCCCTTTGCACAAAAGACCTTTAAGCATTGCACGTTACTAAGAATTTTGTTGGTCTGGAAGAACAGCAAGGCGATGTTTTGTTTTGTTTTTTCCTTTCAGTTATCCCATGCGGTCACATCCTTTTGTACATTACAAACAGGTTAATAAAATTCATGCTCATGATAACATGAGCCTGAGATAAATACTTTTATTTCCCAGACTATATTATTATACACAAGCAAGTCTAACATTCTCTTAGCATCTCTATCCCATCAAAGCCATTCTCACAAATCTTCATTTTTTTTCCACAGTGATAACTAATCCTTTCATACTGTACAGAGAAATACCATTTTCTGCAATAACATTTGATTGAAAGAAAGATTCCCAGCAAATAGATACCCGAAATAAATATTAAGAATAAAGTAAGTCCTTTCCTAATCATGGCAATGAAGTGGACATGGGAGTCTTTCACTTATGTCGTCAATAAACATCTATTAAGAACGATCGATGTGCTGGGGCACCTGGGTGGCTCAGTTGGTTAAGCGACTGCCTTCAGCTCAGGGTCATGATCCTGGAGTCCCCGAATCAAATCCCGCATCGGGCTCCCAGCTCAGCAGGGAGTCTGCTTCTCCCTCTGACCTTCCTCCCTCTCATGCTCTCTGTCTCTCATTCTCTCTCTCTCAAATAAATAAATAAAATCTTAAAAAAATAAAAAAAAAGAATGATCGATGTGCTAAAGATTCTTGGGCTACATCAATGAAAACAAATAAAAATTATGGTATCTACATGCTAGTGGAAGAAGCATAATCTAAATAGTAAACATAATAAATAAGTTACATAGTATGTTATAAGATAATAAATGGCATGGAAAAAAGAGAAAAAATGAGCATGGTAAGACAGATGGGACTGCCAGGGGGAGGTAGTAGCAAAACACAGGGATGGCTGCAATTGTACCTGGGGTGTTAACAATAGGCTTCATTGAGAAGGTGACATTTGAGCAAAATGGACAGCAGGTGGGAGATGCTATGGACAGAACAGAGAGCAGCAGGAGGAAGGAGGCTTGTCACTAAAGTCTACTGGTCCCCTCTATTTAACCACTGACCTCCGAAGACAAGAGTCAAGAGGTAATTGGCCAAGCCTGATGAGGAGTTCCTTAGCCTTCTGGCCCCCAGAAATGGCACAGTTAGGGCTGAATTGCTCTAGAAACCACTGTCATCTGCCAGTACTCTCAGATTCTCTTTACCGAGTTAAGGGGCCTTTGAATCCGTTAAGCGGCAAGATGTAGTAAGACTGAAATGGTACGAAAAACAATAAGGAAAAATGAATCAGGATTAGCAGCAAAGGGTAAGCAGAAAAGCAAAGCCAAAGTCATTTACTGGATGTTCAAATGGAAGATGGTCAAAGTCATTGAAAGAGGAAACAGAACTGCAGGCCTATAAGAGAAGCCCAAATCAAGAATAAGTAAAATCCAATAGGGAGATGTAAGGAGCTCACATTGGTCAGGTAATTTAACGTAAACCTTAAAGCCTGGCTAGATGCCTTCCTTCCTCATAAGGTTTCCCGAACTATTTTACTGGATTTTATAGCCCCCTTTTGAATATGTCCTGGAGGAGGTTCTATGTACATCTTCTGCCCCCAGATACCAGGCTGGATTCTTTCACTTCAACTCTTAAGCCATTCTCAGATCCACCTAAAAAAAGGATTTAATTTCATCAGTTGCCTCTTGAAATAGAAAGTGAGCTATATTGATTCTTCCCTAGACCTTGTGGATAGACAGATCAATGCTAAGTAAATCATTGGTTAGAGCTCCATATGAGTCAGTTAGGATCTTACACAGGGTATCTCTGTTCAATACTTGTATATTATACCCCTTACATGAAGCAACTGTCTCAGAAAACAAATACCAGTGGTCAAATGGGGTTATTTAAAGGCAGCAGATGATTGATCCCCAAATATTAGTACACAGTACTTTGCTTGAGAAGCTGCCCACTTCTCTGCTTGATTCCATTCTATTTACAACTCCGGACCCAGCACAAATACAATATGTCCACCCCCCCCCCCACCTTAGACCACGAGTTCCTCCAGGTTACAGCTCCCATTGTATTCAATCTGAATTCTACCTCCCAGACACTTTCTTTGGCCTATAGTATTAATGCAAAAAAACATTACTAAATGCCAAGCATTAAAAATATATTGCCGTTGCCCTCCAGAGACTTTCAAATATTTTATAAATGATTAAATGAACAAATGAATATTAAGCTAACAGCATTCATTATAAAGGCATAATATAAAAACTACACAGTCAAAATTAGTCTTATAGAATATAACATAAAATAGTATACTTTTTAAAAAATAGAAAACTAAGAATTCTGCTTTGACACACATAGATCAGAAGTACAGAAGAAAATATTAAAGATCATGATGACCTTGGTTTTTTCCCTATTTACCTCTGTGCATTTGGAATAGACTGATATAGGGGAAATAAATATGCAAATATAAAATTCTGGATACAATGACAAAGCACATATACATTAAATAGTTCTAAGAAACCTCCCTAGTGAGAGTCCATCTGTGCAAGAAACTAATATGTACTAGAAAATTTGACTGCCTTGAGAATTAAATAAGGAAAATGTCTAAATATAAAATCACTGCTGGTTTAGTATAAAATTGGTTTAGTTTTTGTATTATTTTATACACCCTCCCAGGTTCTCTCACTGTTCAAATCATTCCTAAGGAGTAAGTTAGGCATGCTTAAAAACAAGGTGACTCCTTCATTTCAACAGAGAACCAGTACCAAATACACTCTCATGAATTGAAATTTTAATGTGCTTCCAAAACACTGAGTGCATATGCACAGACTAACGATGCTTTGGGAGATTAGACATGAAACGAATTTTGCTTTCCTAGTGCCATTATTATCTAATTTTTAAACAAATTTATGACTTTCATTCCTTTTTGGTTTTCTTCCACAAAATCATTATAAAGTAAAGAATGCTAAGGTAGCCCTTCTAGAAAATGAGTTTTCTTAGACATACAACGTGGCTACTCAAAATTATGTTAAACTGAGCAGAGTTCTGAATACCACTGGATTTTTTTAAACATATGTTCCTTACTAAAATAGGCTATTATGATAGTAAATCATTCTCATTTTTACCTACCCCATTCCATAGGAAAATGACACAACATATGGGGATGTTTGGCGGTGAGCAATTCACACACGCATGCCTCCCTCTCTGTGTCTTTCCACGTGCATCTCACAGCTCAAAGAGAATTTGCAAAGTTGGCTATCAATTAAACAAACAAGTTGGAGAGTGAAGGATACCATTTTCTCTAGACTAATCTTTCTTGGTTTGCCAACTCTACGTCTCTGAAGGATAAAATGCTCTGATTACTTTCATCGAGGCATAAGGTTCAGTGGGAAGGTGAGTCGACAGGGGTTCCTTGACTCAGCTATCAGGATTGGTACGGGAAGGGCTAGGACTTCCCAAGATACCTACAAAAGCAGATGTCAAAATTCTAACCACACCTCATTATCATGACTCCCAAAGGCCCTTTTCACAAAAGTGGAGGTTTTGGCAGAGATTCTAGTCAAATCATCTGCTGATCATTCTGCATTCCACCTGCTGAAATGCCCTTAGGAGTTCCTATTGGATATGTATCACTTCTAGTCTCAGACTACTGCAGAACATTCTAATGAACTGTTTTAAAAGTGCTGCTTTGTCTTAGAACAAGTGGTAGGTGGCATGTGAGAAAATTCACTAATAATAACACTATAAGAAAGTAGGAGCTCATATGCATATATTAGGTAGGTCTGGGAACAAACATGAGATCTAATGAACCTCTTTATCAAACATTAGCCAGATTCTTTTGTGCTGTGCATAATGTTAAACAAAAGTGAGCAAACCATTAAAAAATTACCCCAAATTCATGAATTCATAGAACACAAACCCTTTACCTGATTCAGGAAATAGAGTGCAAAGAAGTCAGTATGCTATTTATAGCACATGATGAAATCCAAAATAAAATCCAGTGCAACATCTGTGTCATGTGATGTAGAAATAATTTTACCAACTGGTAATGCAGGACTAAGTTATATGTATACAATATGAATTCACAACTATAAACATGAGTTCATGAAAAAAATACTTTTTTAAAAGCAATATTGATTGCCTTTTCTTTCCTAAGTTTTTGAATTGTTGATAATTTACCCCTCTCTTATTGTTTTCTGAATTAGCTCTTCCCAGAGGGCAAGCAAAAGCAAGTGGTAAAAGTCTAAAAAATAGTTTATTAGGATCCAACTTAAAATTGGAAATTTTTAATCACTGTACCTTTTCTATAAATTGGCAAGGAAATAGTTATCCAATTTTTGTGATGAAACATTTTGGTCCAGTTAACGTCCTTAGCCTGAGAACCACCATTCCTTCAATCACTGTGTTGGCAATCTGTTTTGCATGACAATATGTGCCAGGCACTGTAACAGTCATTGAAGATGCAAAGTCAGACAAGATATGAACCCTTATCAAAAGACTTATTTAAGGTTTTTGAAGAGGAACACGGACAAGTAAACCAATAATGAACAGTGTATGAATTCAATGCTAGAGGTATGGTTATGGCAGCACAGAGCAGGAGCATCTACATCATAACAAACCAAATCAAGGAAAGCGTCCTGAAGGAGGTGGCACAGTCATTTTGAAGGTTAAGTAGGGACTACCTAGAGGAATGGGAAGAAGAGCATTTTAGACACAGGAGGGAGTATAGGCAAAGGTATGAGTACTTGGCATGGGACTTATGCTTAAATGTGATTGGAACTGTATTGGTTTTCTATCGTTGCTATAAAAAATTAACACAAATGTAATGGCTTAAAACATATCCTGTGACTGGCTCACAGTTGTTTAATCAGAAAATGAAGCACAGTCTGGATCTGCTGGTTTTCTATTCCGGGATTCACAAAGTCAAAAGCAAGGTATCTGTTGCGCAGAGCTCTGTTTCCTCCTTGGGGTTCTAGGGAAGATTCTGTTTCCAAGCTCCTTCCTTCTGGTTACTGACAGAGCTCAGTTCCCTGAAGTTGCAGGACTGAAGTCCCTGTCTCCATGAGGGGTATAATCTGGAGGTTATTCTCAGCTTCTAGAGGCTACCTGCTTTCCTTGACTCCCTTCCTCCATCTTCAAAGCAAGCAATTGATGGGTCATGCCCTCCTCAAGCTTTAAATTTCTCTGAGCTCCCTTCTGCCTCGTCTCTCCTACTACATCTTCTTGAATAACTCTTCTGCCTTTTTTATGTTGCTTTTAGAGATTCATATGATTACACTGGGGTCACCCATATAATCCAACATCAACTTCCTATTTTAAGGTCAGATGATTAGTAATTTTAATTCCACTGGGAAAGTTCTTTCAAGCAGTACCTCCATTAGTGTTTGACTGAGAAACCAGAGGGCAGGAACTGTGACGGGGGGCACTTTTAGAATTCCACCCATCACAGAGATGCGTGTTTTAGGTCTTGGGCTTAGGAGGATTTTGCTGAGTGTGAAGGAAGTAGCTAGGCAGTGAATACATTGAGAAGGAGGGGATTCTGTCAAATGAGGCTCACTTCTTATGTACCAAGACCAAGTCCAAACATATGGGCCAGTCACCCCACCACCACCTTCCTTCTCCCTTTTTTGAGCACACTACTCAGTTACATGTTAATTCTTTGTGACTTTATTCCTTATCTGGCCTGCCTTTGATCCTATTTTTAACCCTTAGTAGTTTACAGCACAGCACTCCCTAGGGCCATTCAGCTAACGTTTACATCAAAACAATTATAGAGACAATGTTTGGGGCAGCAGGCACCAGGCAAAAACATGTTAAGCACATGCCTTTAGTATAGCTCAGTGCTTTATAATTAATCATGCTCAGTTCACGTCACCTAATATAAGTACCCTCAATTAACAATTATGCAAAGTAAATAAGTATGCAAGATTGAAAGATCAGGTAGCTCATTAAGATTGCACCATAGTGTACTGGGGCACTTGCAACAACAATCATATGGACATGCATCCAATAATAGGAATGCCTGAATGAACCAAGATATATTTATATACTTACCAAATAATGTAATGTAACGTAGCCATTAATAATAATTAATGGGAAAAATATTAGAAATGCACCAAAATGTAAACTATTATTATCTTTATCTGAGGATTATTGGCAGTGATTTGCTTTTTTCTTTGTACATTTCTGTGTATTCTAAATCCTACATGAATATATATATATGAAAAAACATAAGAAAACAGTTGATGGTTATAAATGGTTACGATGATGCCTGTGGAAGAGTTTTAATATCCTAAAATGTGGAAAAGAATTAAAAGTATATGCTAAGATAGGGAAGGCAACTAATAGATCTAGAAAGTTATTTTATTTTATTTTTTTAAAGATTTACTTACCTGAGAGAGAGAGAGAGAGCAGGGGGAGAGGCAGAGGGAGAGAGAGAATCTCAAGCAGACTCCTGACTGAGCATGGAGCCCTATGAGGGGCTGTATCCCATGACCTATGAGATCATGACCTGAGCTGAAACCAAGAGTTGGACGCTCAACTGACTGAGCCACCCAGGCACCCCTAGGAAGTTATTTTAAATTAACAATTTATATTAAAAGGATGTGGGGTTTTTGTTCAACTATACATCAAATGAAGTTCTCTCTGTGCATAAGACTGAGGTACCACTGGCCAAATCATCATCCTTTTGCCTATCACTACAACCAGGCTATGAGACCTTCAGCCAGTTGCTGAAATGCAGGACAACTCCAAGCCTGTCAGGGAGTATATGCCTGAATTATCTATCAGGCTCTTTTCTGGGTTTTGTTTTTTTTTTTAATTTTATTTATTTACTGGACAGAGAGAGAGCAAGAGAGGGGACACAAGCAGGGGAAGTGGGAGAGGGAGAAGCAGGCTTCCCACTGAGCAGGGAGCCCGATGCGGGGCTCGATCCCAGGACCCTGGGATCATGACCTGAGCTGAAGGCAGACGCCCAATGACTGAGCCACCCAGGCGCCCCATTTTCTGGGTTTTTATTATACTTTTATGGTGCTTCAAAACCTTTTAGTATGTAGAGAGGACACGGTGAAATGTCAGATAGTTCTTTTGTCATTGTTGCTGACAAGATAGAAGGACATGAGCCACATGTGGTTTAATGAGGGAATATTGATGACAGTGACTATGGCAATTGTGGCAGAGGTGGTGAACAGCGTGTGTGCTCTCATTTCCCAAGTACTGAGCTAACCCTAGGAAGTGGCCACCCAGCCAGGGACCACATTTCCTGAGCCCTCCTTGCAGCTTGGTGAGGCTATGTGATTAGTTCTCCTCAATGGAATATGAGTTGATGTCACTTCACTTCTAAGAGATGGTAGTTATGAAGTGGGTATGCCTTCTCCGCCCTTCTTTCATGTTCTTCCACATAGATAAAGAAGACACTGAGATTTTAAGACATGGTTGAGCTCCCAGATGAAAAGAGCCTGGGTCCCTGAATCACAACATGGAAGAAAGCCACCTGCCAACCAGAACAGCCCACATCAGATGGTTGTACAGCACAAAAATCTTGAGGTTGTTATTTCATCTAGTGTTTACCTAAATAACACAATGGGGAAGATAGCCAGTATTAACTGAGTACCTATTATGTGCCAGGCATTATGTTAAGCAACTTACACAATCCATTCCATCTAAAAGAAGCAGATGTTATATCCTTTTAAAGGTAAGAAAACCATAATTGCATAATTTAGCAAGGGTAATTACAATAGTAAGTCTTTTATGTGGTAGGTTTAGGAATCATGTCTACTATCTCTGACTTTTCAACCCCTGCACCCTGCTCTTATCTGCAGTGTGATATTTACAGATTTGAAATTGGTTGAATGACCTTATCCAAAGAGTTTGATTAATGAAATGGTGCCCACCTAGAGGGAATGCTGAGATTTAATGTATCAATCAATGAATTGGGTGAAATAGAGTTCTATGCTTCAAACCTGCAGGTGGCAGGAAACTGGCAGAGATAAGTAGACTACATGAGAGAAAAAGATCAAAGCATATGTTAAAAGAATGCAGAAATAGGCTGGATCTTAGAAGTTTAAATAAGGTTAAATGTAATTTCTACCATCAGCCAATAAATTAGATACAGAATCGGAGAGACATGGCTTAGTTTATCTGAAAAAAGGATAGTTGTCAGTACATTCCACTTGGATCAATAAATTGATGTGATTATCAAAAACACATGTAATCTTGGGCTAAATTGATAGTGTATCTAAAACGTAAGAAATGATAGCAGAGCTCTTTTCTGTGTTGATCAGGCCATAGCCAGAGCAATGAATTCTCCTGTGGAATCTACATTTTAAGAGAAATACTGATAAAATAGTGACTGGGATATTGAGGCATCTTGAAGTCAAATCAATTGAGAAATGACTTAAGTTACAGAGGCATGCCCCAAGAAGAAAAGACTTACATGAATTATGTTATGTATCTTCACAAATATATCAATACCTTGTATGGCTGCAATGGTTGGAATAACAATCACAAAATGTACGCTCAAGAGAAGTGATTTTGGGTCACCACCAGGAAAAACTTTCAAATAGACTTCTCAAGAGCTAGAATGGACTTTCCCATGAGCTAATGAGATCACCATCATTGCAGACATCCGAGCCTAGTCTAGACAATTCATTGACAAAGCTGGTATAGAGAACAATCCAGTGATTGTTGAAATTAATAAGATGATCATTACATTATTTTTCAAAACTGAGAAACTAATTAAATGGATGATTTGTAGCTATAAATTTTAATCAATTCATACCCTAATCAATCCCCACTTTATAAGTGGTAAAGACTGAATTATTAATCACTTTCCTGAGGCATGGCGAATCAGGTGAGGCAGAGATCTAAGAAAAAGATGAAATGTGAGGGACTGCAGCCTGATTATACCCACCTCACCACCATAATTAAATCTGCAACACTGTTTCACTCTGCCTGCAGCAGCACAGCCACAGCAGATGCAGAACACAAATATACTATAAATAAATAAATATCTCAATTACAGTCCAGGTTTGTGATTATGTGTGTGGAAACAGTAGACTGTTCTTAGAATTTAGGTGATAGGACTGCAAAGAGATTTTTCATTTTGCATTGAGCCTTAAATAAGCTATAACAGTATATCTTTTGTGTAAAGAAGAAAAAGAAGATGGATATTCAATAATATTTTGCCCAGCATAGTTTTTTCATCTAGCAAACTCTGCAGATTGAGATACTTGACCATTTAGCCTCCAATAGTTGTGCATCTTTCTTTTCTAAAGCAGCATTTCTCTCCTAAAATGGTCCGCATTGCACTGTAAATAGAATGCCCCTACCAGAAACTAGTAAGCGATGGTCCTGAGTTTTTGCTGAAAACGTCACTTGTATCTCTTTATTCTTTTTTTTTTTTTTAAAGATTTTATTTATTTGACAGAGAGACACAGCGAGAGAGGGAACACAAGCAGAGGGAGTGGGAGAGGGAGAAGCAGGCTTCCCGCTGAGCAGGGAGCCCGATGCGGGGCTCGATTCCAGGACCCTGGGATCATGACCCGAGCCGAAGGCAGACGCTTAACGACTGAGCCACCCAGGCGCCCCCACTTGTATCTCTTTAATAGTTTGTAGCCCAGTGTTTGTTAATCTGAGGTAATCTGCAGCTGGGATAGCAGTTTGTCAGCATGAGTAACAGGACTACATTAAGCATTTTACAAGTCACACATAACTTTGCCCCTTTTCTTTCTGAGCCAGTCCTCTATTATACTGTACTAGTACTCAGTTGCTATTTTTCTATATTCCTAACTTTGTCATTCTCTTCCTGTGTTGTTCTATAAAATTCTGAGAGCAGCATGTTAATTATTTTGAGATCATTATATAACATTCTCTCCATTACCAGCTGGAATTCCAGTGATGGGGTAACCTAATAATGCAGAAAATGAAATGGCCATAGCCAAGTGAAGATGATCAGATTCTAATCTCCATGCACGATTATGTATTTATTTATTAAAGATTTATTTATTTATTTTAGAGAGTGCGAGAGAGGGGAGGGGCAGAGGGAGAGGAAGAGAATCTTAAGAAGACCCTGCACTGAGTATGGAGCCCCACGTGGGGCTGGATCTCACTGCCAGGATCCCCGAGATCATGACCTGAGCAGAAACCAAGAGTCAGACACTTAACTGACTGAGCCACCCAGGCACCCCCAGGATTATTTTTAAAGGAAAAAATAATTCCTTTTGGTTTAGTAAATCCAAATTTGCTGCTCAATGTTTCTAGGACTCTAGCTTAAGTTACTGGAGTTCTCTTCCTTCCCCCCATAAGTAGGCAAAAAAAATTCCATACAAATATGTTTGGGAGTCTATGAAGTGCTAAACCGTACAAGATGATGGAGATCCATGGATTAACAAATCATAGCTCTTTCCATTGAGGAGTTCTTGGCTTAAAAGGGATCTCTATGCATGAAATTACTAGGGTTTTTTGTTTTTGTTTTTGTTTGTTTGTTTTTTGAGATTACTAGTTAACAAAGACTTCCACACTTCAGGAATAATGAGATATCATTTACACATCACAATTTAACAAAGATGTGTCATTCATTCATTCACTCATTCGTTCATTCATTCATTCCACAGATATGTTGAGCACCTGCTATGTGCCAAGCTCCGTTCACTGGGTATATAGCAAAAAACAAAAGAGATTTAAAAAAACTCTCTGCTCCAGGAGAGCTTAAATTCTACGACATATGGTAATGTTCTATTCTAGTTAGCCCTGAGTAGGCAAGCACTTTCATATGCCATTGGTAGAAGCATAAATTAGTAACAGTGTTTGAGAAGAAAATTTGAAACATGTAAAAGATTACGTTTTTTCTTTCTTAAAAATCAAACAAACAGACCAAAATCAAAAAAACTCTTCCTTAGCCACATCTCTCCCTTGAGCTTCTACCTTATCTATCTTTCACAAGCTTCTTAAATCATCTACACTTGCTATTCTTTATCTTCAACCTCTGACTTAACCCAACTACCTCCAAATCATTTCTATATTGTAACTCTACTGAACTAATTTCGTACACGTCACTAAAGACCATTCATTTCAATCAAACCAATAATCACATTTTCACTATTTTGCTTCCATGAGTCTCAGCAGCATTTGTCACTGTTGGCCACTCCTTCCTTTCTAAAATTCCCTGCCCTTTGATGTATGATATTATTCTTCTGAATTACTCCCATTGGTGTTGTCAGTCTTTTAATAATCTATCATTTATAGCTCTACTTCCTCTGTCTGACAAAAGTGGTGGCATTCCTTGGGCCTTTATCCCAGGCCATCATTTTGACTTCACACTACACTCTATGTTCAAGTGAACTCACGGACTCCCACAACTTCTCTGGTCACCTGTCAGCCACAGATGTCAGAATATGTATCAACACTGCACTCTTGCCTCAGTTATGGGTCATCAGGCCTGGGCTGGTCCACCTCTCATTTGACATTTATTTTTGTTCACCTTTCAGCCATCTCAAACTCAGCATCCCCACTCCCAACTTCTCCAATGCTCTCCGTCTCAGTGAATGACACTGAAGTCCACCCAGTTTCACAAGCCCACCTACTAGTTAGCAGAAAATCTTGGCAATCCAACCTCCAAAATATCTCTCGGATAATCTTCCCTTCTTTCTGTGTCCACCAGACCCACCACAATCAAGCTTAGTATAAGCTCCATCTTCTCTGGCCTGAACTCTTAACGGGTATTTCTGCATCAACTCTTCATCTTCTCCAAAACATTCTCCATTTTCCAGCCCAAGTAGTGAGCAAATCTGCTTCAGTAGTTTCTTATACCCTTAGAATTAAAAATAGTTACCATGGCTTTAAAAAAAAAAATCTTTAAAACCCAGTCCTTCAACTTCTCTAGCTCTATCTCCCCCTTACTTCTGCTGCTTTAGCCAGAATTCTGTGACTTCATGGTCCTTATACTTCTCTGAGTCTTTTCCTCTTTGAATCTTTAAACATTCTGTTCCTTCTCCCTGAGACTCTCTGTTCCTGCAGCCAATGCCACTCCTCAGCCTGCTGACTGATTTCCATTCTTCATTCATTCTTTATTTAATGTGATAATCTCATTAAATACAATGCTTATCAAAACGCTTATCAAATGTTTATCAAAATGTTTAGCACATTTTAATATATTTGTTGTCCTTACCTAATTGTAAACCCCATAAAGTAAGAGCCACCTGTATCTTGTTCATAAGTGTGTTCTCAGAAACTAACACAGCACTAGTTGAATATTTTTGTTGAAGGAAGGAAGGAAGGAAGGAATACATGAATTAATGAATGACTATCCTAAGGGTATCCAAAACTTTGATCTAAGAAAGCTCAAGATAAAGAAAAACTACAATAGACAAAATTTTATTGCCATCTTATATATTAAAGCAAAAAAAGTAAACTACCTAAAGTTCAAACTCAAGGAACAGTGAACTATATTAGAGCAGAGGTTGGCAGACTTGTTCTGTAAAGTGCTGGATAATAAGTATTTCAGGATTTTTGGTCTACAGTGTCTATCACAACTTCTCAACTCTGCCAGTGTAGCATAAAAGTAGCCACACACAATATGCAAACAAATGAGTGTAGCTGTGTTCCCATAAAACTTTATTTACAAAAACCAAAAGTAGGCTGGATTTAGCCTGTGGGCCATCATTCTCTGACTCCTTTATTAAAGTATATCTACATGATAATACATTTGGCAGTCTAAAAATATTTACAAAGTGTGTTCAATAACATGCTGAGATCATAATGTCCAGAAAAATGAGATTCTGTAAATTGTACACAGAGATCCAATTAATATGGTCAAAATATTTGGAGGGAAAAAAGCCTGAAAGTAAATAAACCAAATGTTAGAAGCAGTCACCAGTGAGTCATAGATGTATGGAAAATTGTTTTCTCTTTGAGTCTTTCTGAATTTTCTTGAACATTAAACATTTCTTTTACACTTATAAATAAATGTCAATTGATTTGCAAATATTGAACCGCTCCTGCACCCTGATGTTTACAGTAGCATTATCTACAATAGCCAAATTATGGCAACAGCCCAAGTGTCCATGAACTGAGTGGGTAAAGAAGATGTGCCCCACACACACACACACACACACACACACACACACACACACACAATGGAATATTACTCAGACATAAAAGGAATGAAATCTTGCCATTTGCAATGACATGAACGGAGCTAGACAGTATTATCCTAAGCAACATAAGTCAGTCAGAGAAATACAAATACTGTATGATTTCACTTACATGCAGAATTTAAGAAACAAAACAAACTACCAAAGGGGAAAAAAAGAGAGGCAAACCAAGAAATATACTCTTAACTATAGAGAACAAACTGATGGTTACCAGAGGGAAGGTGGGTGGGGGCAGGTGGGTTAAATAGGTTTAATAGGTTAAATAGGTTAAATAGGTGATGGGGATTAAGGAATACACTTGTTGTGATGAGCACTTGGTATTATGAGGAAATGTGAATCACTACACCTGAAACTAATATTACATTGTATCTTAACTAACTGGAATTTAAATAAAAACCTAAAAATATTAAATAAATAAATAAATAAAAAGTTATTGATAATTACAAGAAAAATACTAGTGTTCTGACAGATCAAAGAATAAATGTCAAATAAAAAATCATGAAATTATACACATTTCACAAATGTATGAAAAAATACACATTCTAACTCAAAACAAGGCAAAACTAGACATAGGGCAAATGGTCCCAACTATAAAAATCCATTATAAAAACAATTCTAATTTATCTCCTAAGCAAAATATATGAAATTATCACATTAATAAAATAAGAACAAGCTACTTTAAAAAGGGGACATTTAACAATAAGAAAGGTTTTGAAAATTACCCAAAAGCCTACCATATAGGTTGATGTGCAAAAGTAAAACAATACATATATAGAGAGAGTGTTATGGGTTAAATTACGTTCTCTCAAAAGATATGTTGAAATCTAAGTACCTTAGAACGTGACCTTAATTGGGAAATAGGATCTTTGCAGATGTAATTGGTTAAGATGTCCTACTAGAATAGAGTGGGCCCTTAATCCAATATGACTGGTGTCCTTATAAGAAGAGGAGAGAGACACAGGGAAGCACAGTGGGAGGACTATCATATAAAGATATCAAGAAACACAGAGAAAAGTCAGCCAACTGAAGATGGAGACAGAGATGGGAATTATGTTACTACAAGCCAAAGAATGCCTACAGCCATCAGAAGCTAAGAAGAGGCAAAGAAGCTTCCTCCCCTAGAGGATTAGAGGCTTTGAAGGGAGCACAGTGCTGCCGACACCATGATTTTGGACTTCTAGCCTCCAGAACTGTGGAAGAGTAAGTTTCTGTTCTTTTAAGCCTCAGATTTTGTGGTACTTTGTTACGGCAGCCCTAGGAAAGTATTACAGGAAGTGAATAACATAATGGATAATGCCCAAACAAAATTGTCCTCTGAAAAGTGTCCAGTGGCGTTCTGCCATCTCTAGCATGAAATCCATCCTTCTTAACAAAGTATCCAAGACTCTGATGTGGCCACTGCTTACCCACCCAATTTCATCTCCCAAGCATCTCTGCCTTGCCCCCTGTGCACCAGCCATACTGGCCTTCCTTGAGTTTCCTGACTATACCAATCTCTTAGCTGTCTCAGGACTTTGAGTATACTATTTCCTCTGCAGGGACACTCCTCCCTCCACTTATTCTCTGCTTGGCTCCTTACTTCTGGTCTCAGCAAAATGCTACTGTCTCAGAAGGCTGTCTGTGACTATCCCCTCTAAGTTATCATCCCTTGATAATCTCTATCATAGTTCTCAGTTTGTAAAATACAGAAGAGTTAGGGGGATTCTAACTTAGAAAGGGTAGTCAGAGACAGTCTCCTGAGAAGGTGACATGTTGGCCCACTAAAGAAACAAAACATTTTCATTATAATATTGAATATTACTGCAAAAACCTGGAAGAAATCAAATAGGAATCAATTTGACTAACTGTAATTAAAAGGATTAAAAATATGTCTCAATAAATGAGGAAGAAGGATAGTTCTTCCTTTTGAAAGAAGTTTAATCAGTAAACAGGGGAATGAGAGAAATGCAAATATCATCAATGGGCAAAACCACAGTAACAATTGATTTAGGCAAGATCCACTAATGAATGCTAAAATTAGTGGGCAATAGCTGGAGGAAAAATAGTATATTTGTGTGGTCTCAGAGTTATCTTCCCCCCCAAGGTTTTTACCAATTATGAAGAGAAAACGTGGGATTTCAGATTAGATCTTGCATTGGCAGAAAAACTAATGAAATTTGAATAAGTTCTATATTTAGCTAATAGTGTTATGCCAGTATCAATTTTCTGGTTCACTTAATTGAATTATGGTTATATAAGACATCAACATTAGGAGAATCAGGTTGGAGGGTACAAAAAAACCTCTGTATTATTTTTGCAACTATTTTATCAGTCCAAAATTACTTCAAAAGAAAAAGTTTAAAATAAAAAAAAAATTAAGTCACAGGGAAAAGAGAGCATTGATCCACCAGGATGTAAAATTCACTTATTCTCCCTTCAGAAAGTAGAAAAAGCCTTATTTGGTTCTTTAGACTTAGTTGGAAATGAATGTGCATATATCTATATAGAAAATTCAGGTTAAAAAAAGTTTACTTTAAAAAGAAAAATAAACTTGGAACTCTCACATTTCCTGATTTCAAAAATTAGTACAAAGCTGCAATAATTAAAACAGTGTGGTACTGGCATAGAGAAACAGACACTGACAGAATAGAACAGTCTAGAAATAAACCCTCACATATATGGTCAAATGATTTTCATTCAGCAAGGGTGCCAAGACCACTCAGCAGAGAAAATAGTGTTTTCAACAAATAGTATTGGTAAAACTTTATATCCACATACAAAATAATGAAGTTGGACTCTTTAGCTATACCATATATAAAAGTTCACTCATTAAGCTCCCCGTGCGAGTGTCTCCCTCTCCCTCTCACTCCCTCTCTCTCTTTTGTGAGTTAAAGCAACCGTTGCCTTGTGAATCAAGCGCCATAGTCACCGTGGTCCTGGTGACTGTTACCCATCAACAACAACTACTCCTCTCCTCCTCCTCCTCCTCCCCACCACCACCCTCTCCATCATCCACCAACAACACCACAATAATCCACAGCCAAGGCACATTCTCATTCAGCCCAGCTGAGGAGGCTTTGATGTCATTGTCAAAAGCATAGAGCGCGTGTTACAAATAGTTGCTTTTGGGGTGGAGCAAGATGGCGGAGGAGTAGGAGACCTGGATTTCATCTGGTCTCAGGAATT
>NC_138373.1:97665820-97709324 GCF_054177405.1 Leptonychotes weddellii
TCTCAGTTTTTCCCCATTGAGAATGATATTCGCTGTGGGTTTTTCATAGATGGCTTTTATGATATTGAGGTATGTACCCTCAATCCCTATACTCTGAAGAGTTTTGATCAAGAAAGGATGCTGTACTTTGTCAAATGCTTTTTCTGCATCTATTGAGAGGATCATATGATTCTTGTTCTTTCTTTTATTAATGTATTGTATCAGATTGATTGATTTGCGGATGTTGAACTAACCTTGCAGCCCATGGATAAATCCCACTTGGTCGTGGTGAATAATCCTTTTAATGTACTGTTGGATCCTATTGGCTAGTATTTTGGTGAGAATTTTTACATCCATGTTCATCAAGGATATTGGTCTGTAATTCTCCTTTTTAGTGGAGTCTTTGTCTGGTTTTGGGATCAAGGTAATGGTGGCCTCATAAAACGAGTTTGGAAGTTTTCCTTCCATTTCTATTTTTTGGAACAGTCTTCCATTACTTTTAAACACCTCACTTGATTAAATTTGGTCCATAATACTCTTTTTGTGGGCACCTGGGTGGCTTAGTCAGTTAAGCATCTGCCTTCGGCTCAGGTTGTGATCCCAGGGGCAGAGTGGGGAGCCTGCTTTTCCCTCTGCCCTCCTCTTTTTCTCTGTCTCTCATGAATAAATAAATAAAATCTTTTTTTAAAAATAATATTCTTTTTGCTATATAACATAATCATGGGAGTGTAGCTCATAATAATCACTGGTTCCACCCAGATTTAAAAGGGAAGCAGTTACACAAGGGCCAGGAACATTGGTGATCATTCTTTGAATTCTGCCTATCACATGCTATTTTCAGGAGTCATGTCCAAAACATAAAGAAAGAGAAATTTTAAAAGTAAAAGAATGGGAAGCATATACTAGGGAAACAGTGTCCAAAACAAAATTGATCTAGTTACATTGTTGTGAAGCAAAATGGATTTGGGGGGAGGAGGATAAAACATTTTTAGGGTTAAAGAGAGTTAATACAGTATGTTGAAAAAAATCAGTTCACCAGGAAGGTGTATAAGAATTTGAAACTTATATGTACCCTGTAATAAACCTTCAAAATTTATAAAGGATAAATTGACAGAATTTGATATTTGATAAATCCACCACCATAGTGTTTATGTTAAAAAAGAAGAAATACTGAAAATGAATGAGGTAAGCATTCAGCATTAAGAATTTAGAAGGAAAAAACCCCAGGAAAATCTGTCAGAGTATAGAATGAAGAAAGTAAAGATAGCAGAAATTGCTATAGAGAGGATTAAAATATTTTAAAAATTTGGAAAGGCTAACAAAATTGACAAAACTTTATAAGATTAACCAAGATTAAAAGATAAAAGTTACAAGTAAATCATAAGAAAAATGAAAAAAATTATCAATAGAAATGCAATGGAGATCAAAGATTTAACTATACGCTTCACTTTAGATAAAGCTCAGAAAAATGAGCAAAATGTATTATTTTGAGCATACTGTATTATTATGTTTAACTATAAATGCACTAGCTAATCAACATTATATTGTACTTATGGTTACATACAGATGTAACCAGAAGAAAAACAAGGGAATGGGAATTCTAAATACAAGATTTAGAATTGTGGTTACCACTCATAGGGATAGATGGGGTAATTTGACTGCAGACAAGTTACAGAGGGCTTAAAAGCCTTTGCTTTGTTCTACTTTTTCTCCAAGGTATGTAGTAGGAACCTGCTATACAATTTATTTTTCTTTATTCCTTACATATATATTATGTGCTCTTTGATATATATAACATCTTAAATGATTTTAGTGAATATGTAGCTACATCTGATATATTAACAAACAGAAAATTTTGATTAAAATGCACTAGGTTTAATTTTTAAAGCACATGTATGCCCTAAAATCAATATTTTACTTGTATTTGAGATGAAAATATGAAGTTTTATTTTTATTTATTTATTTTTTTAAAGATTTCATTTATTTATTTGACAGAGAGAGACACAACGAGAGAGGGAACACAAGCAAGGGGAGTGAGAGAGGGAGAAGCAGGCTTCCTGCAGAGCAGGGAGCCCAATGTGGGGCTCAATCTCAGGACCCTGGGATCATGACCTAAGCCTAAGGCAGATGCCTAACGACTGAGCCACCCAGGTGCCCCATGAAGTTTTATTTTTAGACACTGAATGCTGATAAGTAGGATTTCTTATTGCAAAGATACACATTCAGGTTATTGCTTTCAAATTTCTAAGCTTGTTATTATGTCACCCAAATATTCAGTGCATAACATTATAATTATATGTCTTCAGGCAGCAGTAGAACATAGAGTAACACTTGCTTAAACTTAAAAGCCATGTTACTTGGTGGTTGCCTTACTTTATAATCTCTCAAATTCTGAAAACGGAACACAGTTGGTTATGTCAGATGGATGACTCTTAGCCTTTTCTTGGACTTACTAACAGTAGGAATGGCAACCCAGTTGAATTTCTTTTCATTCCACTGGCCTATATAGCTTTGTCTTTGTTACCCTGTAGAGTCATCTGAAACATTTTGAGAAATGGTATTATACAAGCAGTATGGTGGGCTACATAGTGATGCAGAGTCTGGGAGACTGAGACAACTCTTTTGACTATCATTAAGACAAGCATGTAGTAGGCATTTCATTCAGAAAACTGGAATGCTGGGATCCTTAAAATGAGATTGAGTTTTGTTTTGAGGAGATGTTTGCTCTTTCTGTGTTCCAAGGGCTCCTTGGTGGATAATGTTCTTTTAATCACTTTTCTAAAGACATCCTTTATATATCTCCCTATTGGTTCTCCATTCATACGTACTGTCACAAAGCCTTCAGATTATGGTACATTTTTATGATTGATTTCTCTAGTACCAACCACTTATTTATGTTAACAAGACAGAGAAGGTATGCATGCTGAAGACTACTCATTCTTTTAAGCCACAAGCCAAAAATAAATGCTCAGCAGTGTAATACTGGGCTACTGTCATTTGGTAATTTGGCCACCCATAAAGAATAGCATGTCAGAAGATGGTGTAAATATTTTTCTGCTGGCTTTTTGCTTAGCAAAAAGTAATCTCATTCTTTCTATTTATTCTGAATTATAATTCAATGTGGTGGAAAGCAAATTGTACTGGGGTATGTTGTAGTTATTTTGCATTTGTTAACACAGTATTTGAAACTCTGCAGACCTTGCCTGGGAAGGTACTTTTTGATTGTGTATATTTCTGTATTCAGGTGATTCAGGTATCTTTTTCTAAATGCTTCTGTATCTGAGACATGCCCAGTTTCCTTACTTAATAATAAAACAGTTCATGACTCATTGTAAATCAGTAGGGATCCAGCAATAAGGTGCAATACATCACAAAGGCAGTGCAGGCTATCATTGGAGATAATAAGCAGGTGCATTAATATTCATGCTTTATGAAACCCTGGTTGTGCTTCTGAAAAGCTGTAGAATACATTCCAGATTTAATGTTCACCAGTAGATGTTTGCCAGTGATTTTCGGATACTTCTTGTAGCAATTCATTCAAGGCATATCTAGGTAATTTAGAAAACGTTCCTCCATGGTTTCCATTTACTTAATTGTATACTCAGCTAATGTTCCTCACTGAGTATGCATAATCCTTTCTGGTTGGACCTTGGGTCTTTCTTTGTCTCAGTGGGAAGTGCTGTTGTGTAAAACTGATTGTATATGCATGCCTGCATATGTGGTGGAGTGTGTGTTGGGGGTTGGAGGTCAACAAAAGGGAACATACTACATGCATTGCCCTCTAGAGTACAGTATCTCTCTAGTGGGAAAGAAATGCAATTTAGATTTGTTTTTGCATAGACTGACCTAAGACGGAGGATAAGAAAATAATGCTATGCTCCAAGGGATGCAAAGATACTGATGCATAAGAGTTCACAGGCTGGGCACTGTCCAACTCCTGAGGCTGCCATACACCATCCTCCTCCAGAGTTGTTCAACACCAACAATAAGGCATATGGAAGTGTACTACTTTCTATTCTTTAAAATATGTGATTCATATGTGTCCTTATTTGGTTCATCTCTAAATACATTTACAATAAAGCAGATATATTGTACACACGGATAATGTGAGTAACTATGCATCTTAGGCTTAATATCCCTCTTGTTTGAAATCATATTTGACTTCTTTATTCTTCCAGGAGTTGACAAAGACCATCTCTGCCTCTTTAGAATCTTAACTACACATGTCCTGTGTCTTCCTACCTTTCCAGGCAATGAAGGGATGGGGTTGGGAGGAACAGGAATACCCTACCATTCATGTATTCCTCCTCCACCTCCTCCTCATCCTATCACCACTACCACCACCATATCTGTTAGCATCATCATCACCACTAATTGCTAGAGAAGCTTTAAATGCAGAATGAGGAAAGAGCTACTTGGAGTGTGCTATTTATCCTAGCCTTCCCCACTGGTCTGTTCTGTATTCTGTGCTCCTCTTAATTCTCTTTTGTTCATTCATTCATTCATTTATCCTTTTAGTCATCCACCCATTCAGTAAATGTTTACCAAGAACTTGCAGTATATTAGATATAATGCTAAATGATGGGGACAGAGTGTGAACAAAATGGATAAGGTGCCTACCATCATGGAGCTTATACTCTGGGAGTAAGTGAATTAGCAGGGCTATTTTAGCTAGATCTTTTGCATTTTATAGAATCTCACTTTATGTTCAGGGTATAGTTGCTAAACATGGGATCTTTAATTTTTCCTATTCTGTATGAAGAATTTATACAGTATCAGCCTCTGTCCTTACATAATATCAGCCTTTGATGCATGGAGCTAGAGTTTCAGGAATACAGTGAAGTTTCCTTGACACAGTCTCTTAGGAATCTCTCAATTCCTCAATCCCAGCAGACCTTTTGCACTGCTGTTTGGCAGTAGAACATATTTGCATTAGAAGGTGCCAAGATTCTATAAGAAAAAGGTAGGATCCCAAATAAGATATGAGTAAAAAAAAATCACAAGAAGCTTTGCTTATTATGACCATATGTTGGGTTTGTTACTGTGTGACCGTTCCGAAAAAATAGGATGGATCATCCATCCCAAATTTGTTTAGATATTGAGAATGAAGATGTCCCATTTGCACCAAGAAGATATGAAAAGGTTTATTCCTCACATAGGGAAGGTTCTGGGAAGAGCATGGTGCCTCTCAAGAAGATCCAGAAATGCTTGAAAGGGTCAGGTAAAGAGACTGGCTTGGGGTTTCTATGGTGGATATGGGGTGGGACCAGGGTGAGGGTTCCTGCACAGGGTTTGAACTTCCTGCTGGTGCAAAGGAAGGAGCACCAGGATTTTATCAGTTTTCTCAGGTGTGGGGTAGGAGGGGAAGAGGGGGCAGTGAGGCTTAAAAGTTGTCAGCAGTTAAAAATTAAAAAAAAAAAAAATGGAGCCTCATAAATAGAGAACAAACTAGTGGTTGCCAGAGGGGAGAGAGGAGGAGGGGATAGGCAAAATAAGTGAAGAGATTAATAAGTACAAACTTCTAGTTATAAAAAGGTCATGGGAATGAAAAGTACAGCTTAGGGAATATAGTCAATATTGTAATAACTTTGCATGGTGACACATGGTAACTACACTTTTTGTTGAGAGCATTTTGTAATGATATGCTTGTCAAATCACTATATTGTATACCTGGAACTAATATAATATTATATGTCGACTATACTTCATTTAAGAAGAAAACAAATTTAAAAAGGAAAAAAGAAAAGAACTCTAAAACCAAAAGAGAATGAAGTCAGACTTACTACAGTTATGATAATGTTGGGAGGAATTTGGGATATAGAGCTGCAGTGTCGATAAGGACTTTTTATTAATCTGCTTAGAAGCAAAGAAGTAAAATGAGCAATTGGAAGAAATATTGGAGCCCTGCTCACCGTCTTCTCCTCCTCCCCTGTTTAAGTGTTGACATTTTCTTGTGTCATTGGTTTGTGACCAGTGGCTCATAACTCTGTCAGTGCTCATATTCTTCATAATGATAAACAGTCTCTCCTCTTGGACTGGGTATGTAAAGATGCACTCATTTTGATGTTGGCTTTTCCTATTGGTAAATGAATATATTCTGAACCATAATTTTGGGGGGAAGCAAAAGTCTTCAAACATAAATCCTGCTTTTACAAATTAAAAGAACTTTGTAATTTTCTACCCTGTCCCTGAATGAACTCTCCCTAGGGAATTTCAAAGCACATGTCAGAATATGGGTTTGGTTGGTATTGAAAACTTGGTGTTAATTGCCTGTTCGTACTTTGTAAGTGCCCAGTACTGGCTAATAATTCTATCTAAATAATTTTCTGGCATGTATCTATATATGTCTCAATTAAATTCAAATAAAAGTGGCATCAACAAAGTGAGGGAAAGAATACTGCAGTGAGGGGCAATGTGTCACTAATAGTCTCAATTAACTTTCTTTTCTTTTCCTTTTTTAAAAAATATTTATTTATTTGAAAGAGAGAACAAGAGAGAGAGCACAAGCAGGGGGAGCAGCAGAGGAGAAGCAGACTCCCCGCTCAGCAGGGAGCCCGACACGGGGCTTGATCCCAGGACCCTGGGATCATGACCTGAGCCGAAGGCAGGTGCTTAATCAACTGAGCCCCCCAGGTGCCCCTCAATTAACTTTCTTAAGTGAACAAGGAACTAAAAAAGAAACAAAAATATCTTGGTCATGATAACAATTATACAAGGACCTTTATCCAAGTGTTTAAAAAGTAATTATAGACTGGGGCGCCTGGGTGGCTCAGTTGGTTAAGCGGCTGCCTTCGGCTCAGGTCATGATCCTGGAGTCCCGGGATCGAGTCCCGCATCGGGCTCCCTGCTCAGCAGGGAGTCTGCTTTTCCCTCTGACTCTCCCCCTCTCATGCTCTCTATCACTATCTTTCTCAATAAATAAATAAAAATCTTTATAAAAAAAAGTAATTATAGAAATGCATGAAAATCATCTGTTGCTGATGGCATATTTTGCTATAATTTTCATGAGATAGGAGACATTATCAAATTGGAAAACCATTATGCCTATTATCTTTAAGAGATGAAAATTCTACCTACTAAATACCCGTATAGAATGCTTAGCATTCCATTGGCTAAATACCTTTCGCATCTCACTTATATACTAACTATGGGTAGCCAGATACCCTAATTAAATTTTATATTATGACATATGCTGAATATAAAGCAAAGCTTTTCTTTAAATCCTCTTTCATAAAATCTGAAACTGCCTTATGTTCAAATTCCTGCAAATTTCATATTATGTTTAATTATTTTATTTTTAACAAAGTTGTATTTGGGAAAGACGATCTAAAACAAGGTTAATTACAAACTGATTTTGAATGTTATTTAGGTCATCTGATAGGTACTATTTAAAAAAAGAGACAATATCACAGATGTAGTAATTATTTTTGATGATATGGCCTCAAAATTGCCAAAAATATGTGTCACATAGATAAGCCATTTAATAACCACTTCAAATAGCAATATAGAATTTTCATTTTAAAGTAGGAAGATTTTGGCAACCAACCAAAACAACATGGAGTACAAGAATCAGAGATGCTAACTTTATCTTAAATAAGAGTAAATCATATCTTTAACTCTGAAGCACAGTCTGAGATTAAGGATTGCCAAATGTAGGGTCTGTCAACTAAGTTTCAAGACAATGCTAAGAGGAGATTCGGTGACTACTGATCTCAGGCAAAGATGGCAAAGGACAGTTCTCCAAGGCAGACACCTGGAGCAATAGGGATGGGGAGTGATGACTGAGATGGACCCTGCCCCTAGCCCCAACATGAACCTCTTGCAGAATGCTAGTTCAAAAAAAAATTCACATCATTCACATGGCAATCAATTCCAAAGGAAATAGCATCAGAATTTTGTCTCTAAGAATAATAGAGGAAGAAAATAATAAGTAAGTCCAGTAGCAGGTGAAGAACCTTCACCAGAAAAATGATACTATGAACCAGAGGAAAATTATGATTTTAAAAAAAGCCAATGAATTAAAAAAATTAGTGAAGTCATTGTCTTTATAAGTTTTCAAAGCAATAATACAAGATTTCAGAGAAGATGCTGTGAGACAATAGAAGATGAAATGAGATGGTAGGCTCAGGAAAGAAATGCAGAAGAAAGAAAATTAGAGAAATAAAGGTCAAATTGGACTTTCTGCAAACATTAATCGACACACCCAAATTCACGGTAGGGGACATGACTGAGTAAGTGAAATTAAAAGTTAGAAAGGGAAGACGGAGAAAACCAGTATCTGCAGAATTGTTTCTCTAAAGAATAGAACTAAAATAATGGAAAGGAAAAATAATAGTTAATGATTCTTAAAAGACTTAACAGAGTAAAGAAAGACTTGAATCTTTAGACTGAAAGAAGCAATTGTGCATGGAAAAGTGACAGACAACAATCAATAAACAGCAAAATAATTATACCCAAGATAGAAAAAGGAAAACTGGGCATCTAAGCAAGGAAAACCAATTCACCTGTAAAGATGGAAAAAAAAAATCCAGTTTTTAGTTGTTTTTTTTTTTTTCCAGATTTCTTCATGGCATCCCTCAGCGGTATTAAAATGAAGCCAGGCCTTTAATTCTAAGGTTAAAAAATAGTGATTCAGTAATTTTACACTCAGCCTAATTATTAGTCAAATATAAGAAATTAAACAATTGGTTGGAACCTACATTGTTCTCATGACCCCTTCCCAAAGAATATGTTGTAGAACAAAGTACAAGCATTAGAAGTAGTGGAAAAACTCCAGCAGAAGTACTGGAAAAGATCATTGAGTCAGTATTATTGTAGGACCAGCGTTAAAAGAAATGTGTAGTTTCCGATTGTAAACCAGAATATTAGGAGTATTCCCAGACCCTAACAATGCAGAAATGATGTATAGTGTGAGAAAGTATAGTATTCTGATTTTCTCATCTTTTTTAGGTGAGGGAAAAAGATAGCATTTAAAGATGATGAATAAAATAGGGATATGAGATATACAAAGAGTCAAAAAGTTAATGGGTAAAATAACGTAAGTATAATAAGGTGAGGAGGGAAAGAAGGCAGAGGGAGAAGAAGTAGAAATTAAATAATTTGCTCAATGCTCATTTGTGAATAAAAATCTAAATAAGTAATACATACATTAAGTGAAGTTTAATTGTAAAGGAATTAGAACAATATAGAAACATTTTATATTTCAGTGGAATGCACATAATAAATGTATGGTGAGAAGAGAAAAAAGAAATGATTTACTTATTTTAAATTAAAATTTATTTTTTTATTAATGATAGTCTAGGAAGGTTTCTTTCATCTTTAAAACTTATTTGCAATTTTATGAAAAATTTCAAGGTTGTCTTAAAATTTAAGAAAACTTCTGTTAAGCTTCTTGCATATGTGACCTGAAGGATTTAGAAGAATTTTCCAGAGATTAATTCTGGCTCTGTACACTTGAAACCTTGCTTAAGAGGAAACTATTTAAATAGCTGTATCTGTACTGATATATGATGATGTTCAATATATATTGTTAAATAGAAAGAAGTTGGAAAATAACATGCAAAATTATATGTATGTGTTTGCTCATCAATATTCTTAAGAGAATAGCGCTTATTTCTCTTAAATGATGCTCTGCTACATAACAGCAATCTCAAGAGTGGCACCATGTAGCCATAGTCATTGTTTTTATATTATGATCTTTTCTATTAAATCAATATTTTTCATTAACATCACATGCTTAACATAAAACTATATCAAATAAGACTATAGATACAGTATGTAGTAGCCGTATGTGAGTAGTTTATAATCAGGCTAAGAACATAAAACGGGCAAAACTGGAGAATGATACAGGGTGCAAATCAGTGCTCAGTTACGTTACATGCATCCTCTACAAAACCTTCTCAGATTATTGCAACCTTTGGCAAGAGGTTTGACTTTTCACAGCCATTTTAGGCTGTGACATATTTTAACATTATGCTATTTCTTTATCATTTTCTAATAGTTCAATATATGATAGTCTTGTCTTTATGTAAAAGATGAGATTGATTGCCCTCTTGACTCTAAATCCAATTATTTAACACAGTCACATGAAGCGAAATGATTAGGTAGTCCTAGATGATAACAAAGCACCAATAATTCTTAGAACACCTGCTCATATCTATTGTGTGTCCATACATGATGAATAAGAAACTGAGGTACAGAGAGGTTGATTATTTTGTGCCAAATGGAAAACTAGTAAGAGACAAAACTCGGAAGTCAGCCAGGCAGCCTGACTCCAGAGCTGGTGCATGGAACAGTCCGTTACGGTGTGACCCTGATGGGTTATTTCATCTCGCTGATTTCTTTCTCCATTGGTGGACGGTGGAAAACAATGACTCACTTTATAAAGTTGCTATGACAATTGTTAAAAAAAGTACCTCCAGGAGCTTTGTAATCCATGAAGTTCTCCAACAAATGTAAGATATTACTGTTGTCACCACTGCTTTTGTGCTGCCTTTTTTGCCCCCAGGTCACATCAGCTCAGCTCACAGGGGAGCAAGGTTTCCACTTAGATTCTTGTAGAGATAAATTGCTTTTACAATCACTTACTGACTTTTAAATCTCAACATTCATGTTCTCGCTCAGATTGCACAATACCCGTGCCCTAGAATAGCTTATATTTTACTGAGAAAGACTACCTGACAAGACATAATGTGATAAGGCTGTAATGAAGTTCGGAGTTTTGTGCAAAGACCTCCTAGGGAGGAAAGGGAAAGGCAAGGACTGTGACACTCCAAGAGTTAAACAAATTTCTCCCAGCTTAGAAGGAAAGATCTGCGATTTTGAATTCTAATTATCTCCCTGTGGGAGAAGCATCAACAAGTTTTGTATTGTATTTATGCTACACAGCAACCTTTGTGCATGGTCTTTAGTCCTGCCTTTCCTGCATCTTTTCCCACAAAGACTGTCCTTGACCAACACCAGAAATGAATTTGATTTCTCTAATGCAGAAGGTAATTGGATTTTTCTTTATTGAATGCATCCCTTTAATGACTGTCTCTGCTTCTGCCAATTTAGCTGCAAGTGACCTGACATTGATCTGATGATATGACTTAAAATAAAGAGTTGGAGCTGGGGGTGAAAAGGATCAGCTGTCTGGCATCAGGAAAAAAAAAGTGTGCATTTTTTTTGCCTCATCTTGCCATTTTCCTGAGAAAATGGCATATCCTTGTACATATCCTTGTATGTCATTTTTACAAAACATGCTGCTTTAATAATTGGTCATACAGCAGCAGATTACCTTCTTCTAGAAAATATAATAAGTATTTCCCAGAAAGTGCCCTGGAGAAAACATTGAAAATTGAATAAAATCCACCCCATAATCATTCTATTCCTTGGAAATATTTATTACCATGTAGACTCTTTCTGGAACAGGGTAAATATTGCTGAACAGAATTAATTAAATCTTTTAGGAAGCTGGTAAAACATGAAATATTTATTTAAGTATTTATTTACTTAACCTTGAGGTTTTATAAAAAAATTTGACACAAGAGTTGCTATTCAAGAAAGTTACAAAGGAGTAGTGGATGAAATTGTTGTTTGGAAGAATTGAATTCCTTCCTCAAGGGAAGGTGTGATATAAAACACTTTTTATGCCCAAGAATATATGGAATTTAAATTTTTCTACTTTTGCCTTTATTCACTTTTTAGTAACAATGTAACTCACTTGATTCATGCTTATATTTTATTGTATCATCTTCCCTTTGTTAATTCTGACAAATCGGAGCTCCAGTGGCGCAATCGGTTAGCGCGCAGTACTTGTAATTCTGACAAATATCATGAATTTTCTTTGATCAAAGATACAATGCATGGGCATTAGAGTGAGAAAATAAATACTTGTAATTTTAAATTGTGAAGTAGAAAATAGATGAGAAAATCATAAATGAATTTCTTCCTAAAAACCAGTGAAATCAATGTTTTTCTCTTATGAATTTTTAATGTTAGTTGCACTCACAATTATCAGTGTAATTAACATTTCAAGAAATTAACTGAGAGTTTGTATTAAAACCATTTATGACATTTGTTGAATTTGAAGATTCAAAGCCACATCACACAAAATCATTGTAAGCCCTATGTTATAGAGCTGGTATAAATCCGCAGTGTTACTCAGTGAAGAGCAATGAACTTCCTTCGGTTCTCATCAACCAAGAGAAACTTGGGAGTTCTAGTCTAAGACATTATGTTGAGAAAGAATATAAAGAAGAATTAAGAGTGAGTATTTCCTGGAGACTGGGCTCCTTAACCTCTGCTCAGATTGCATTTTAAATGAGCATGTGAAGCCCTGGCATGTTTCCAGAGACAATTTCTGGGCTGCTGTGTAACACAACAGGATGGGCTTGCTTGAGAGTTGATGTGCCTCCCACAGAAAGTCCAGTACGATTGAAGGGGTCATTGATCCAGAAAGACTCCCCACTGAATAAAAATCTTTCATCATAAATGATTAAATCTCACCCATTCCAAATCAGGCCATTGTTGGAAGTTATACTTAAGTGCAATATTAACACCTTAAGAGCAAGAGAGAAGTATATTTTAATGGATGATGAAAATTCTTCCTTACTCAATTCAGTATATCTCATTCTGTATAAATTTTCTTAATTTTGAATTGGCCTTGTTTGTTTGAATGTGAACATTATTAAATGCAAAACCAATTAATGAAATGATATTTTCTTCTCTTGAAGAGAAGGTAGATTTTCTGGAAAAAGGAAAAAGTGTGTGTGTGAGTGTGTGTACACATATACAAATACATTTTCCTTTAATAGAAGAAAGAAGGAAATTCATTCCCCATCCCATCAGACTGTTAAAAATGCTTTTATAATAGGTTACCTATTTATGATACTTTGGACATTTTCTGAAACCATTAATATGGGATGTGGCCAATGAGCAATTTATTTTGTTTATGCATTTTTAAAAACAATCATTTATATGATTTATATAAAATCATTTTGTCATTTCTTCTTTAAGCAAATATTTTGAAGTCTTTTATATAAAAGAACCTTAGGCACTGAAAGGGATATAGAGACAAATCTTCACCTTCAAGGATTTTAAAGCCTTGTGGAGAGAGAACAGATGTACCCAGTAGGTAAAATAGAAAGTGGAAAGCAGTGAGCCACCTAAGAAGGATGGATCCAGAGCTACGGTTGGAGGGGACAGCAAAGACGTCACAGTGTGTGATGGTGATGTGACTTTGCCTAGACCTCAGAAGGTGGGCAGAATCTGTGCACGTGAGAAAGAGAGGTAGAATATTTTTGGAAGAAGACATAGAACTGCAAATGGCATGGAGGTGGGAGAATGCTAGGCTATTAAAATAAATATTCTATAAAACTGGGTCAAGTCCCATACCTCACACATCATAGAAAGAAAAAATGGAGAGAAGGGAAGGTAATATTTTGACTAGTGATTTAGGTAAAAATCTAGACAGAGAAAGAAATATTTGGATTTTGGAGTTTCTGATTTAGACAATAAACACCAATAACTATGGTATTTTATTTATTATATATGTTTTATTTCTATGAAGAGGTTAATGGTACCTTAAAGAGGCCTTCTTATATAAGGTAATCTTGATTGATGTTTTAAAAAAAAAAAAATCTCAGTAGTTGACATGTTGGATGACCTTAAATAAGCTCATTCATTATGTAAAGTCAAATTAACTACTAAAATTTTTAATTGAAAGAAGTATATTCTTAATTTTATCTCTGCATATATTCTAGCATTAATATGTACATATTTTATTCTCGATAAAGTGCAAATTATATAAATATTTAAACCTAAATGTAAGATTTCTGAAAGTCTAAATAAGTTCCTTTTGTTGCTTCAGGTCACTGATATGATGCTTCAGGACAAACCTTATCCTGATTGGGGAAAATCCGCAAGAGCTTTCTGGAAGAAAGGAAATGTTAGGATCATTTTATTCTGGTAAGAGATTGTTTCATTTATTGATTTTTGCCTTGCATCATTCACAAAGGACTTGAATTGGATGTAGTTTTGCTTTTTTTAAGATACATAGAATTCTATGTAGAGAGGCATTTCCAGTGGATACTATGTTCCATTAAGATGATTAAAATCATTATCCTAATTATTTTATGAATTACTTTCTGCTTACACATTGTTGCATATACACATTTACAAGAGATGTATTTGCTAATATAGTAATACATATTTTACCAGAGGTAAGAAGGTTTTTGATTCAGCAAAAACAAGCTATAATTTTCATCAATGAAATCTGCTATAAAAATGTCTCCAATAAATTTTAAATTTCCAGTATATTTGACAGGATATAATTTTGCTTTGAAGAAGTTATACAGAGAGGAAACCTCTTTACAAATTGCATCTGGCTCATTGGCATTTCTTCTTTATGTAATTTCCCTTAGCTCTCCAGCGCAATCATTGCAATTAAAAAATAATCCATGTCTTATAAAGAACTTTGTTGATCGAGTCATCAATATTTTTGTGTATTTAAACAAGTTTAGACAGAAAAGAGAGGAATAAAAGGCCAGCAAGAAGGGCACTTCTGCCTGGCTGTGTGACATTGCCCAACTGCAAAGTCAACCAGATATCTGAAAATGTGCGTGCACTAACACCCAGAGGTGCTGGGTTGATGATAGCTTGTGCTGGGTACATCCCATCCTGCTCCCCTGCCTTTTGAAATGATAGAAAAAAAAATTTGTGTGTTCTTGGATTTAATTCTGGGGGTTGGTTTCTTTTTTCCTGTACAAGCTACAAAAATCAGGGGACAAAATATACACTCTAAGCTATCTTTGTGCTTTAACACTGTAATTAAATGTTGGTAGAGATATATAGCATTTTGAACTCAATTCTTAGAAGGTAAACAAAAGTAGATTTCAAATAGTGTTGTAAAAATGAATATGATTTTGTGGATGTTTATTTTTATCTTGTCTCTATGAGTCAAGTGTGGCCTATTTTTATGGTGCATTTAACCTTCATATTTTTTTTCCTGCATGTTAGCTCCCCATGTAGTTTGTCTGAATAATATACAATATAATAATTATAGAAAATATTTATTGAAGATATGTTTTGCTCCAGGCACTATGCTAAGTATTTAACATTCTATTTATTTACTCATTTAATCCTGACAACCCTATAAGGAAGGCACTATTATTGTGAGCATAGGTCTCTGACTCTAGAGACCCAGTGTTTAATCATTACACTAGACTACTTCTAGGAGAACGAAGGATACATCAGTGTGCAAATTTCCAAATGATTATCCTTAATCCCTTTTTAGGTAATGGTGCTATATTAAGAATACAAGATTCTGGGGAGTCATTCCACCCAAATATTCTCTACAGAGGTTTTAGGAATCATAATTTAAAAAAAGGTAGACGCTAATATTAAAAGCATTTATGGACTATCTTAAAACAATATTAATTTACTATGATTACACAAATTTTATATTATTTAATGCATCTTCAAAGGCAGCCTGCTGATTATTGTTCAATGTGGCCAGTCACTCAGGTCACATGTATACTATTTGTGAAAGTGAGCCATGAATATAGTAATCTGAAGGCCCCTCTGATTTTTCTCATTAGCTACTCTTAATTGCAATTGCTATTTCAGAGGAAGGGGATCCATACTGGATTTTTCCTTACGCATCTTAGTATGTTTTCCTTGAACATTATTACTCAGATCTATATGTTACCATCCCTTTTATACAAATGGGTTTATTTTTGACCTACATGATAACATAGCTCCAATCAATAAGCTAAAGCATATTTTAAATATTATAAAAATAATTTAATTAGTCACTGTCAAATAGATAATACTCTTGAATGTAGAGCAATTCAATTCAATAAATTCACACTTACTCTTGTAGTCTTGTAGATAATTTTGTAAAATTATCGATTATTAATAATATATTTGGGAGATGGCTTTTCATTGTATATTTCAAAAGTAGTATTTCAAATCATGGAGAACATAAAATAACTAGAGGAAAATTCAAATGCTACTCTAAAAATATTTTTCCTATTTTATCCATTTCTATACAGTTAGATTATCTTGTCAACAGTTTTCATGGTTTTTAAAAAAGGAAAATCTGATGCAAAAAGTTGAATATGGAAATTATGTGGGAAGCAATGCAATCTTCTGTTTTTTTCATACTTTTTGGATAAAAGAGATTTAGCAAGTATGAAGGGCATTTGTTTTCTTAGCTCTAGGAGATAACATACAGAAATCATTGGCAAGGTTTCAAATGAAACAAAAGATAGTATTTACACATTCTTGTGTTACCCACTCAAAAAAGAGGTGTTTTCTTTTGGTTTTGTCCCAGTTAAGGAAAGAGAGATTAGTGTGAAAAACCTATGCTGGAGAAGAAATTTTGCAAAGGAAAGCTTTCTTAAGTTGTAGCCCTTTTATCTTAAGGGCTGGACAGTGTGATTAGATTATGTGCAGCAGTTTCAACAGTACAACATGCAATTTTGTTCTAGTAAACTCACATTTTACCTACATGTAGCTGCTTTAACTCACAAATGTCTGTCAGAAACGATTTCCTTTGCAATTGTGTAGCTTAGTTCTTCCTTGATTCCTGGTGATAGATGTCTCTACATTGAAGAAAATGGTTCCTATTTTTTTCTGTAATTGTGCAAAGATGAAGCTGCTGTAACACATGGGCTTTTTATGCTGGGGTTGAGACTAAATTGTCTTTGTATATGCAAATACTAAATGGGGGCACCTGGGTGGCTCAGTCAGTTAAGCGGCTGCCTTCGGCTCAGGTCATGATCCCAGGGTCCTGGGGTCAGGCTCCCTGCTTAGCGGAGAGCCTGCTTCTCCCTCTCCTCCCTGCTCCTGCTCTCTGTTGCTATCTCTGTCTCTTTTCTCTCAAATAAATAAATAAACAAAATCTTTAAAAAAATGAAAATACTAAAATGGGAGAGGGAAGAATATTTATAGAACTTCCCTTCCAAAATCACTTTCCCAGCCCTTTTGATAATTAAAAAGAACAAAGATCTAAGAATTTAAATCCTAGGTTAATTCCATATACTGTTTCTGTTTTCCAGAGGGGCTATGAAAAACATTTCCCCTCACTTGTATCTGAAGCAAATATATACATAAAGAAATAAAAAACGAGTAATATGCACCTGAAACCAATGTAACATTGTATGTGAACTATACTCAATAAAAAAATTTTAAAATATTAATATCAAGTAATATGATGTTTATATTAGTTTCTATTTCCCCATTTTATTTATTCTCTAGTGACACAGTTTGTGTGCTTTTGGTGGGAAGCATCTTGAGATAATATTTCCCAAAGGCTTTGCTTTTAAAAAAAAAAATAAGGGAGACACTCTTCTATGATTAGTAGAGGAATTGTCAGAAGGAGGGATTGGGAAATCTGGTGTTCATTAGGGCTTCACAAATTCTCCAGTTCTTTGCCTTCCAGACACAGGAGAGAATTTCATTTTTCAGCCCCCTCTGACCACATGACTTGCTTTGACCATAATATGTGAGTGAAAGTGGCATTTGTGGCATTTGTCACGTCTAGGTAGAAGCTTTCCTCCTCCTCCTCCTATTCCTCCTCCTCCTTCTTCTTCTTCTCCTCCTCCTCCTCCTCTTCGTCCTCTTCCTCCTCCTCCTCCTTCTCCTCCTCCTCCTCCTCCTTCTTCTTTCTTTCTTTCTTATTTAGGAGCCCAATGCAAGGCTTGAACTCATGACCCTGAGGTGAAGAGTCAGATGCTTAACTAACTGAGCCACCCAGGCACCCCTAGGTAGCATTTAACTGCCGAAGAGGCGCACTGAAGGGAGCTCTTTTCTCAGGAGCAACTGTTGTTTACAACTAGCTGGAGCCCGCATCCTTTAGAGAACCAAGCATAAACCAAGCATTCTTAACAACACAGTGTTCATACAGTGTGAGTGAGAAATAATCCTTTGCAAATGTTAAGCCCCTGAGATGTGGGGATTGTTTGAAACTGCAATCCTGCTGTATATGGAAATTGATCCTAGGAGCAAAGTGTTGCTATAACAGAATGCTGGAATTTTTATCTTAAGGGCTGGACAGCAAATGGCAAAAAAAAAAAAAAAAAGAAAACCTGATAATAGAAGCTAGAAAAATGGTAATACAGGTGTTATAGTGGCAAAACATTTGGTCAACACTGTGGTCTGTGATTACTTAGATGCTCTAGGAGAACTTGGAAAAACAGAATGTTAGTAATGTGTTGCTGTGTGCTTCGGTGAACAGCAGTCCACTTCCATTCCATTCTGATGCCTTGGGAGGATTATCTTTTATTTTTTATTTTTGGGGTAATTTGTATCTTTATATTTTAAAGGCTACTTTATCTAGTGCTATAATGGTTTGGGTGGACATCTCTTGATTATGATTATCTTAATCTTTAACTGGGGTTGCTGCTGTTTGTCCTGTTTTGAAGATCAGGGTCATTAGCAAAGTCTAACAAAATTGTTTAGCTTTCGCCAGACAAGGGCTAATCAAGAAATGATTATTATCTTAATATACATGGCCTGGGAAGTAACATGATAATCATCAAATAACAATCAAATATAATAAAGTAATAAGAAAGACCTAAGAATCAGGAGAAAGTTCAGTCAAAAGGGGTTTAGCAACAGCTCTCCAGTTTGCAACCATATGGATGACCTGTATGAATGCGAGTTTCCTTTCTTTATTCTTCAAAAGGGATGTGTTTCTTATTCTGTGTGATCCTTTTCAGCTCTGCAATGCTATTTTCTATTGTAAGATTAAAATATTGAAGAGAGAGTAATTCTGTTTGCTTTGCTCCAGAGGGCAGAATATGGACTGCTGTAGTCTGAATGTTTGTGTCCTTCCAGAATTCATATTTTGAAATCTTAATGCCCAAATGATGGTACTAGAAGGTGAGGCCTTTGGAAGGTGCTTGGGTCATGAGGGTAGATTCCTCATGAATGGGATTAGTGTCTCTATAATAAAGGTTCCAGAGAGATCCCTAGCCCTCTCCATCATGTAAAGACACGGTGAGAGGGTGTTGGCTATGAACCAGGAAGAGGACCCTCACCAAATGCAACCATGCTGCTGCCTTGATCTTAAACTTCCCAGCCTCCATACCTGTGAAAAATACATTTCTGTTGTTTATAAGCCAGCCAGTGTGTGTTATTCTGTTACAGCAGCCCAAGCACACTAAGATATGGGCTAATGAATGTAAGTCCCATGGAAGGAGATTTAGATTCATGTCTGAAAGAATTCCCTAATCATGTGAGCCTCTCAATGCTGAGTGAACTTGCCTGATGAAATGCTGGATTTCCTGTCAGTAGAAGTATTCTAGCAAAGGCTACCTCATCCATCAAGGATGCAGCAGAAGGATTTTCACATTCAATGAGAAAGAAAGTAAATCACTTCTAAATTTTCATCAAGCTTAAGGATTCTATGACTCTACATGTTTAACTAGAAAAGTATTACTCTTTTTTGGCTTTATGATGAGAGGGTATTAATTTTAATTTAATATGCTCTGTATAATTCCATCATAATTATGAGGAAAATTTTTACATCAGACAATAATTCATGAGAGGTTCTGGGGCAACTATAGTATGCAAAACTTTTTGCCTCACTTCCCAAATAATAAATTAGCCTGTATCTATTCTCTGGATGAATTTTGTCTTCTAGCCTTCAGCTTTCCTTCCATCTCAACATGTTTTGTGAAGCAGTTGTCTATCTTTAATTAAAAGCTTCCTATGGGGCGCCTGGGTGGCTCAGTCGTTAAGCATCTGCCTTCGGCTCAGGTCATGATCCCAGGGGCCTGGGATCGAGCCCCACAGGGGACTCTCCCCTCAGCGGGAGGCCTGCTTCTCCCTCTCCCACTCCCCCTGCTTGTGTTCCCTCTCTCGCTGTCTCTCTGTCAAATAAATAAAATCTTAAAAAAAAAAAAAAGCTTCCTCTGTGACTGAGGAAAAGCAGAACATTTCTAGCCCAACTCAGGTAACTATACCTATTAGATAAGTCACCTTAATTTTAAAAACTGCACAAAGTTAACAGGCTCCATTTAAGTCTGCCTTCTTCTAAGCAGAGAGATCAAAGGATATACTTCAGCTGGTTTTCTTGTTAGATGTAAGTTTTCTACTTCTGGATAAAAAGGTGATTGATGTTGCATTACTGTCTTGTCACATTATTGTCATATTTCTTGGAGATTTTCATTTAACTCTCAGGCATCTATTTATACCTGGGCATTAACACAATCCCATGCCCCTCCAGACTTAATTTTGCTGAATTAAGAGCAAGTATGTTTTTATTAACTTACTTAAATCAATACTTATTAAGTGCTGAATGCAATGTGAAATAGTGGTTAAAAGCACATACTCTGGAGCCAGCTGCCTGGCTTTCAATCCTGGCTTTCCTACTTACTACTGTGTATTAGTTATTATTTTGTTTTAACTGGTATTGTGATTACTGTTACGCAACACCAGGTGCTCTCCGTGGTGCTGAGAACACAACTCTGAAAGAAAATAAGGACTCTTGACAGCATAATTTTCTGTCTGATGAGAAATACAGGGTTTGAGAGGGCAGGCAATGCCAGCCTAGGGTGTGGGTGCTGTGAAGTGGGGCTTAGAGAGCTCCAGGGATGGTTTTGTAAAGGAACTAGAACCTAAGTGTAATCAGCAGGTGTTAGATGGGAGGAAAACATGGTGATTGGTTATGGGAGTGAAGCAGAAGGAAAATTCAAGGGTAGCTTTGAGTATTTAGGTTTGAGCAACTGAACAGATGGTGATACTATTCACTGAGAGAGGACAGTGTGGTGGGGGAGTAAGTCTTGGATGTGGGCATAATAAGCCCAGACCTTCATGTTGAGCTTGATAAACTAATTGAGATATCTTATATAGTCAATGGTATTGTAATAGTATTGTATGGTAACAGATGGTAGCTACACTTGTGGTGAGCATAGAATAATTTATGCACTTGCCGAATCACTATGTTGTACACCTGAAACCAATGTAACATTGTGTGTCATCTATACCTCAATTAGAGAAAGAGAGAGAGAGGGAGAGAGATACTTAATAAGGAGTTCTTTATAGGATCTGAAGCTGCACAGTGAGGGAATGAGACCAATACATAAATATTACTAAAATTTGTATTTCAGTTTATATTTTTACTCTCACCTAGATGTTGTTATCTACATGTATATGGTTTTTGAAGGAATGTGAGTGAATGTTGAGTGAGGATAAAAGATCTGTGATAAAAGCTGTAGAGCTCTTTTATCTGGGAACAGGCAGAAGGATCTATAAAGAAGACAGAGAAAGAGAGGACAGAAAGAATGAAAAATAGGAAAAGTGTGTGTTATAGAGGGCAGGAGAAGAGAGAATATCAAGAGATACCGCAACATCAACAGTCAAATGCTGGACATATAACAAATAAGATCAAAATGCAGAGTGTCTATGGGATTTTGCTGTTGACCTCAGCAAGAATGGTTTTCTGGAATGTTGGACTAGAAGCCAGACCTGTACTGGGTCAAGCTGTGATTAGAAGAGGAAGAAAAGTAGGAACAGGGAGTATTGTCAGAAGATGAGAGAGAAGATTGGAGAGATGTCTATATGTTTAGAGATGAATATATTCCTTATGAAAAAATTAAATATTTACTGGTTTGCTGTTTATTGATTTGTTTTGTTCAGAGCATATTTGTTTTTTAAAAAGCTAATTTCAAATTATATGCTGCACAGATATTGAACTAAAGCCTCTTAAATTAAATTCTGTGGCAAAAATTTACTATGTATGTAATTCTCATTCTTTAGTAGAATAAATAGTTCATAAGGCTTTAAATTAGAATACCTTTAGGGGCGCCTGGGTGGCTCAGTTGATTAAAGCATCTGCCTTTGGCTCAGGTCATGATCTCGGAGTCCTGGGATTGAGCCCCACATCTGGCTCCCTGCTCAGTGGGGAGTCTGCTTCTCCCTCTTACTCTGCTCCTCCCCCTGCTTGTGCTCTCTCTCACTCTGTCTCTCAAATAAATGTATAAAATCTTTTTAAAAATATTTAAAAAATAAAGAATAAAATACCTTTATTTTTTCTTTTTTTTTAATTTTATTTTATTATGTTAGTCACCATACAATACATCATCAATTTTTGATGTAGTGATCCATGATTCATTGTTTTCGTTTAACACCCAGTGCTCCATGCAGTACGTGCCTTTAAAATTTTTAAAGGAAATGTACTAAAGTAAGAATGGTGATTAAGTTCTCTACATATTTCTGCCTATATCACAATTCTTTTTTGTTTTGTATTTAAATTCAATTTAGTCAAAATATAGTGTATTATTGGTTTCAGGGGTAGAATTTAGTGATTCATCAGTTGCATATAACACCCAGTGCTCATTATATCAAGTGCCCTCCTTAATGCCCATCACCCAATTAACCTATCCCCTCATCCACCTCCCCTCCAGTAACCCTATTTGTACCCTATAGTTAAGAGTCTCTTATGGTTTGCCTCCCTCTCTGTTTTTATCTTATTTTATTTTTCCTTCCCTTCCCCTATGTTCATCTGTTTTGTTTCTTAAATTCCACATATGAGTCAAATCACATGGTGTTTGTCTTTCTCTGACTAACTTATTTCACTTAGCATAATACCCTCTAGTTCTATCCACATCATTGCAAATGTCAAGATTTCATTCTTTTTGATGGCTGAGTAATATTCCATTATATGTATACCACTTTTTCTTTATTCATTCATCAGTTGATGGACATGTGTGCTCTCTCCATAGTTTGCCTATTGTAGATAATGCCGCTATAAATATTGGGGTGCATGTATCCCTTCGAATCAGTATTTTTGTATCCTTTGGGTAAATACCTAGTAGTGCATTTGCTGGATCTCAGGGTAGTTCTAACTTTTGGGGGAAACTCCATACTATTTTCCAGAGTGGCTACACCAGTTTTCATTCCCACCAGCAGTGTTAAGAGGGTTCCCCTTTCTCTGCATCCTCACCAACATCTGTTGTTTCCTGTGTTTTTGTTCATTTTAGCAATTCTGATAGATGTGAGGTGGTATCTCATTGTGGTTTTGATTTGTATTTCCCTGATGCTGAGTGATGTTGAACATTTTTTCATGTGTCTGTTGGCCATTTGCATGTCTTCTTTGGAGTAATGTCTGTTCATGTCTTTTGCCCATTTCTTGACTGGATTTTTTTGTGTTTTGGGTTGTTGAGTTTGATAAGCTCTTTGTAGATGTCACAGTTCTTGAGAACAGGAATAACATCCATCTTACTTTTCCTTAGGACTTAGCACAGTATGTGATACACAGTAAGCATTAAGTACATTCTTATTGAATTAATTATTTTGGTGAGGACCTTCAAATCTAGCATACTCTACAGTATTTCTGAAAAATTTTTCAGATAAGAACTTCATTAAAATGATAAAATGATAATTGAATGATATTTTGACTTTGTGATCAATTGATGCTTTACAAGAAAATGTATAATACTTATGAGTTATTTTTTCTGAAAAAATGTTAAATATTTATTTTCAGTACTTTAAAAAAATCATTTTGGTTCCAAATTACATGCTTTCCCTCCAACTAGAAAGTCCACTAAAATACTGTGAGCTGTATAACTGCAGTGATGCAATATCAGCCCCAACTGACCATGAAAGTTTTTATCTTAGGATCTTCTCCTTATTTCTTAAAGGTAAGTGAGGTTTAAGGAAAAAAGAATTAAATAAGCTGGTCTTAAATTGCTTAATAGTGCCTCTCTTCCATAGGGCTTTATTCCAGTTGCTAAGACCTGAAATAGCAACATTAAGCCCAAGAGTAATCCTTGGATTTATGAATTTTTGAAAGAAAAATGCCCTTCAATAAAGGCTTAGAAAGACTGTATAGTTTTTCTGTATAACAAGAATTGGTAGGACAGTTATTCGTCTGTAGTCTTAAATCTGCTGGTTGAATGGAGTACTCCCATGAGCCATAGGCCTAAGTCTTACTTATTAAGTTTATAAAGTGTAGGTCATGATTTCAAAAAACTCCCTTGAGTTTGCATATAATAGTATAAATGCACAAAATTAAACTGGAAACAATGAATTCTAGAGGAAAGAAGGCAGCATTTAACCAAGTATAGTGACTTGACCCATTTCAGCAGTGTGAGAATCTCTGCCGGTCTTCATTTTTTTCTCATGATGCATGGACCCCCCCCCCCCCATCTCTAGTAGACTAGAAATGCAAGTCTTTTATAGTAACAAAACTCCAGATATCCTACAACTTGATCTGTTAGAAAGCCCAGACATTGGGTGCCTAGATGGCTCAGTCGATTAAGCATCTGCCTTCGGGTCAGATCATGATCCCCAGGTCCTAAGATCGAGTCCTGCTTTGGGTTCCCTGCTCAGGAGGGAGTCTGCTTCTCCCTCTACCCCTCCCCCCTGCTTGTGATCTCTCTCTCTCTCTCTCACTCGCGCTCTCTATCTCTCTTAAATAAATAAATAAAATCTTAAAAAAAAAGAAAAAGGAAGCCCAGGCATTTTCATTCTTGCTGTTTCCCCTCATCTTCCAGGAACCATTGGTGGAATACTTTGAAGTATTTGTCTTCATCCTGCAAGTATTTATAAAGTGGTCACAGTGCAAATGTCTCAGAATAAAAAGCTGCTACAATAATGTCTTTTGCTGGCATAGAAATCCTCCTTTAAAAAAGTGTTTTTGTGTGTGTGCTTTCATCAAAACCTGCCTATTGGAATTAGGATATTTTTATTCAGTTGATAATTATATCAGAATAGCTGTCAGTCTTCACTTAAATCACTCCAGTTATAATTGGCTATCAGCTTTTTGCAGGGTGAGGAGCAACAAAGTCTCAGTGTCACCAAGGTACAGCTGGTTGTTAGTACCCGTGATTCACTGTGGTTCACATCTGGTTCTGAGATCGGCGACCTACAAACTTAATTTTGTGGTACATTAGTCACTGTTGGAAACTCACAACTGATTGGTTTTCAAACCACAATTGCTGATAACTAATACTCCGATGTTCTCTGCAGGGCAACTCTGTCACCATTATCAAGTGGAAGTGAATCATTGCTTATTTTGTGAGCCATTGATCAAAATTAAGGGAGGTGAAGACTCCAGGAGAGGGTTCATCCAAGACAAGTTGAGGCTTGTGACAGTTCTCATTAATGTCTGGTTTCTTTCAGGAACCAGACTGCTAATGCTGTTGGTACCCCAATCCATTGTAAATTCTACCAGCAGTGGTGGTTCCGTAATGCCAGCTCTTATTTTCAGAATATCCTGTTCCTACATTCCTCGCTCCCTGCCCCCCGCCACTGACCAGAGTCCCTTGTGCTTTCTCTCTTTTTAGAAGAAGGGATGGATGCATTAACTGTATTGAAGATTGAAATGCTTTGATGTTTGTTGTTGTGCCCAAAATATGTAAAGAAATCATAAAACTCAACCCTAAGAAACAAATAATCCAATTAAAAAATGGGCAGAAGACATGAATAGACATTTTTCCAAAGAAGACATCCAGATGGCCAATAGACACATGAAAAGATGCTCAACATCACTCATCATCAGGGAAATGCAAATCAAAACTGCATAGTAAACTGAATCCAACTATACATTAAAAAATCATTCACCATGATCAAGTGGGATTTATTCCTGGGATGCAGGGGTGGTTCAGTATTTTCAAAACCATCAATGTGATATATCACATCAACAAAAAAAGGGGTAAAAAACATACGATCATTTCAATAGATGCAGAAAAAGCATTTGGCAAAGTACAATATCCAGTCAGGATAAAAACACTCAACAAAGTAGGTTTAGAGAGAAAATACATCAACATAATAAAGGTCACTGCGTGTGTGTGTGTCTGTGTGTGTGTCTGCGTGTGTGTGTGTGTGTGTCTGTGTGGCTAACATCATACTCAGTGGTGAAAAACTGAGAACTTTTCCCCTAAGGTCAGGAACAGAACAAAACAAAGATGTTCGCTCTTACCACTTTTATTCAACGTAGTACTGGAACAAAATTTTCAATTAAAACTAATATATGGACAGTGTTTATTTAGAATCAGATTGCCTCTTGTCTTTCTTAAGCCACATGTCAAAAAGTGGAACACAGGCCTCAAGACGTAAAACAGGAATTTATAGGTAGGAGACATGTTTTACATAAAATACATACTATTGACTGACTGTGTCTGTCCAAAATTCTTATGTTAAAACTTAATCCCCACTGTGATGGTATTTGGAGGGGGTGCATTTGAGGGGTGATTAGGTCATGAAAGTGGAGCTCCCATTTTGGTGCTCTTCTAAAAGAAGCACCGAAGAGCTCCTTCACCCCTTCCACCCTGTGAGGACACCGTGAGCTGGCAGTGAACCAGAAAGCAGGCTCTCACCAGATACTGAATCCTCTGGTGCCTTGATCTTGGATTTCCCGGACTCTAGAACTGAGAGAAATAAAATCTGTTGTATTTTATTATGGCAGCCCAAACAGCCTAAAACAGCACATCCAGCAAAAATAATACTTTACATATTTTACTGATTTGATCTATAAATCTAATGTTTTATTTTGAAATGTTTCTTTTTTTTTTTTTTTTTTTAAATTTATTTATTAGAGAGCGAGCGAGCGAGAAACAGCATGAGAGGGGAGAGGGTCAGAGGGAGAAGCAGGCTCCCCCCTGAGCAGGGAGCCCGATGTGGGACTCGATCCCGGGACTCCAGGATCATGACCTGAGCCGAAGGCAGTCGCTTAACCAACTGAGCCACCCAGGCGCCCTATTTTGAAATGTTTCTAACTTACAAAGAAGTTGTAAGAATAGTACAAAGAGGGCGTGGCTCAGTCACTGAGCGTCTGCCTTCGGCTCAGGTCATGATCCCAGGGTCCTGGGATCCAGCCCCACATCAGGCTCCCTGCTCAGCGGGAAGCCTGCTTCTCCCTCTCCCACTCCCCCTGCTTGTGTTCCCTCTCTCGCTGCGTCTCTCTCTGTCAAATAAATAAATAAAATCTTAAAAAAAAAAAAGAAGAGTACAAAGAATTCCTGTATGCCTTTTATCTATGTTCCCCAACTGACAAATTTTTAAGACATTTGCTTTAGTCATTCTTTCTCTTTCATTCACTCTATAGTTAGATAAGTATATCAATATTAATTTCCTGATTTTGATCATTGGACTGCAGTCATGTGAGCCAGTGCCTTTCTTTTAGGAAAGAATAACTATTTCATTGTATTCCCTAAATAAAGCTCTTTTCTTTTAGGAAAGAGTAAGTACTTTGTTGTTTTTTCTAAAACAAGGGCATTTTCTCCCATAAACACAGTCTAATTGTCACAATCAGGAGATTAATATTGCTGCAATACTTTAATTTACAGCCTTATTCAAAGCTTGTCAGTTGTCTCAAAATGTTCTTTATAGGACAAATAACAAAAGAGACAAATAATAAAAATAAATTTTTTTTTGTTTTCATCTGATTCAGTACTCAGTACAGAAACATGCATATGTTTAGTTGTGAGACTTCTTTAATCTAGAACAGAAAACTTATCTTTCATGAAGGTATTTTTTTAGATGTGTAGTCTTTTGCAGGTACTGAAATAAAATATTTTCATTCAATGATGAGGATTTATTAAAACTCTTCCAAAATTTGATGAGCCTTAGACAACACATCATATAGTATGAATATTTTCTTATAATACAGGCATTTAGGAACTGAAGATATTCTTAGCATAACACATTTTCAATTTGGCTCAGTGAACTTTTGGAAAAGTAAATGTTGCTGTCTGCCAATCTTCTTTAAACCTGTCCTTCTATTTGTTTTATGTAGTTCAGAATCAGAAATACTTTAAACCAGCATTCAATAAGCTCCAAAAATAGACTCCATTGGGCTAGAATGGCAGAGGATGGAGTAAACATGCATCATGGTCCCAGCTCCCAAGAACCATGCAGGTGATTTGGGCAAGTCAAACTCACATAAATACAATGAATGGCAGATAACATCGGATGGTTTATGAATAAAGATTAAATTGTCTCCTACTGACCATGAGTTCCATATGGAAATGGAGCATTACTAAAGAGGGTTAGCGTAGTCATGGAAGTATTCATGGAGGAAGTTGGATTTAATTAGGCCCTTGAAGGAAGAAGAAAGAGGTCAAGAAGAAGCACAGAGAAGCAGAACCAGAACCTTCAGATGATGGAAGGTCCAGCAAGGAGCAACAAGAGTACTCTTACAGGAAGATTCAAACAGTTTGTATTCTCAAGCCCAATGGGTACCTGGCCACAAGAAAACCTTTTTCCTGATATTAAGAACCTTGTCACAGGGCTGGGTTTCAGAGCAGGAATTGCCCACAGTTCTTAGAGGCACTGGGGTTCTGAGCAGGTGGGTTACACACAAGGACTTACCTGCAGAGGTAACACTGCTTTTCAGGAACTGCTGAAAGCCTGCTGATCATAACTAGTCTCCAGACTCAGAACTAAACAAGCGATAGTGTGGGCCCAATGGGATTCACCTAGAAATGAGTCAAAGATACTTAAAGTCCTCTAATCTCCAGTGAGAAACAGAGATTGACAGGTTAGGCTTTTCTTGCCAGCCGTGCTATGAAAGTCTGCATTTTTGTGGTTTTCTTACCCTTTTCTATGGTGAGTTGAAGGAAGAGATGATGTTTTGTTTTGCTTAGTATTCCCAGGGCTTACTAGCTATTTAATAAATATTTGTTCAATTGCTGATATCAGAATAAAAGTACAATCTTTCTTGGTAAATAAAACTAGAACCCTAGAAACTTTTTTTTTTTTAGTAGAAAGTTACTGTGGAATGAGGACATCTTGATGGGGAGGGTTTGTCTGTATGAGTAGCCCCCATTTTGTCCTTTTAAGGTTCACCCTCCTGGTGGGGTTGTCTTACTTGCATTACTGCTGCTGTCACCCCAACTTGGGCCAGGCATGCTAGGAAACATGTTCTTTGTTTCTCTTTATCATAATTAACAGAATACAAACCTTTCCAGAAAACCAGCACTAACCATTAAAAAAGAACAAGAAGAAACATTTTAAGAATGTATGAATATCATAAACACACACAGATATTCTATATACAGGTCTGTGATCTTCTATTATCTCCTGACATCAGGCATCTGAACAATTTGGGGGACTTTTTATCTCTTTCTATTTGTTGCTCTGCCTGTACCTATTACTCTACCCAAAGTATTAGATAGGAACAATATGGGAGCCTAAACCTGCATGTAAGGATTAGCACTAGCTTTGAATCATTTCTCTATGATACTCAGCCATATTGCTTTTTCAGTCATTTCCTCACTATTGAAAGAGCCTTATAATTCTATTCCAGAATGGCTACTGTTTATTGAGTACTCTCTTTTTGCCAGGACTGGGCCTTTCACAGTCATTGTTTTATTTAATCCATACTGCCAAGGTAATCATTATTATCTGCATTTTAAAGATGAAAGCCTGTGACTGAAAGCAGTTGCATAGCTGGTGAACAGCAAAGCTGGAATTTGAGGGCGGGCAGGCTGATTTCAGAGCCTGTACCGTACTTCCCAGAGTGACTTCATTTATTCCAAGATTTTTAAGACTCTTAACACATTTAACAATGATTAGTTCTATTTTTCATGTATATATATTTGCTATAATCCTTTTTTCTCCTTGCAAATAGATTTGGGTTGACTAAAGAAAGACATAAAATGCAAGAATCCTTTGACTATATCTACTTATGTTCTAATATCCTTATATTATTGATGAAGAAATTGAAACAAAATCCGTTCAGTGACCTACATAAGGTCACAAAATTAATTAATGTCTCTATGGCAGTAAATACTCAGGGATGTTGGCTCCTGGCTTAATATTCTTTCTACTGTATCACATTGCCTCTCTATATTCTCTGAAAAAAATCAATATAATTCAAACTAAAAGAATTTGCTGATGATTGGATATATTGAGATAACAGCTCTTGTAAGCCAATAGTAATAATCAGAACATTCTGTGTAGTTTAAATTGATGTAATTGTATATCATTTTCTCTCAATTACAGGAATTAGGCAAGAAAAAGATGTACAGTATATAGTTTAATATGCCAATAAAGTGTGATATATTAACAGAACCTTCACTTAAGTTCTCATATGAAAAGCCAGTTGCTGTTTTTCTTGTTTTATCTTCAGAAATTTCAAGGACTTGATTTCTTTAAAACATATTTGCAAGGTTGGAAATAAAGATTACAGTTGATATCCTAAATGCTGGCACTAACAACCACAACAAATACCCAGCATTTTACCTGGGGACACTAGAACTGAAAAAATATTAAATATTACTGTTAGTCAAAGAAGGACTCTACTCCTGGGAAAACAGTGAGTTCAACGTTCCTGCAGAAAATATCTGTCAGAGAGGGAATAGTCCAACATTGATTGTAAGAAGAGACCAGGTGATACCTATAAAGTTTTTTGCATTCTAAAATTCTGTGATTCTGGATAGACTATTTTCTTGTCTAAGGTTATCTATGTGTTTGGACAAGGCATGCATTGCTTAGAATAATGAATAAAGCAACTCAAATTAACATCCTAAGGAAATGTAAGTTTGAGCATGCTGATTTTATGGAACACTATCCAGGCATTAGGAGCTATTCTTTGGCAGGATATTTAATGACATGAGAGAATGAGAAAAAAAATACATTGATCTAAGTAACTTTGGAAAACAGTGTATTGACTGGGAACTGAAAGACTAAAAACAAAGGGAACGAGACATAAACAACTGTATTGTAGTTGGTAAAATTATTTCTCATGAGGCTATGAGTTAGCAGTTCTGAGTCTGCTTTACATATATATATACTGGGGTTTATCAATGAATAAATGAATGGTGGGGGGTGGAAGCCAGATTTCTCACTGTGGAAAGGGAGGATACCGATAACCAGGGAGGTGGGACTAGCTCCAATGAACAATGTGGTACTAGATTAGAGTCAGAAATATCAACCTAAACTCATGTTTAGCTTAATATAGAGACAAATGGATACTAAGAGAAATAATTTTAGATATTGCATAGATAGGTTAGAATACATACACATATTTCTTAGTTTTGTGTGCTGAGAAGGCTTAGACAGAATGACAGTGTGGTAGTAGGGGCCCAAATCTTGGTTTCTAATGTCGTTCTTCAATAAAAGGAACCAGGGTACTTGGGACAAATAACTGATTCTAGGTCTGGGGCAGATAATAGATAAAATGATCCTGGGATATGTTGTTATACCAGAAAGTAAAGAAGTGTTCAAAAACCAAATGATGGTGGCATGTCACTCGAAAGTCAACTTGAAAGAGCTCCCAGTGGTCAAAGTTAGGACAATTTGATCAGCAACAAAATAAATGAAATAGTACTAGAGTATAATTCATAGTATCAAATAAATATCCATGAGTCCACACTGATATAATGAAATGACTGAATAGAGAAGAAGAGAGAAATCTCCTGTATAGAAGAATGCTAAATAATTTATATAAATACTTCTCCCTTCAAGATAATGAAGCTCAACTCCTTAACTCCTCATTCCTTGAGGAGGGATATGGACTAAATTTTGTGACTTGCTTCCAAAGAATAAGAAGTACTACAATAGTATAGAAAGGAGGTAAAAAAAAAAAAAAAGTAAGCTTATAGTGGAAAAATTTGGCAAATGTCCTCCCAGTTGTGTGTTCAAGCTTGACATCATCAGTGATAAGTCATGTTGATAGCATGTAGATTAAGACCCCATACATCTATAAAATGCCATCATTATATAAACATTTTGTATCTACTTGGGTTCAATTTAGGAAATACTGTATTCTTATTACACTGGAAAAAGAGAAGAGAAAGCCATCTATTCGAATCCTTTTCTAACAACTTGAGGGGCTTTCTCCCAAATTGTTCAGTAAACTGAAGTTACTTATAGGAGGATATTTTGTTGTGGCTTACTCCCAGATAGACCTCAAAGCTACAGCAACACATCCTTTGTATGGCCAGTATTCTAGCCTTATAATAAGATTCTAACTATGGACTTTCCTGTTTTATTTACTGACAGTGTAGTGGTATCTGAAATATTTTTATATATAGTTATATAATATATTTATATGTTATATATGTATTATATACATTTAAACACACACACACACATATATGTATAGCAGACATGCAAACAACTTAGAACATATTGTGATCTATCACTGATCATGTCTTCCTTATGAACCAACTTTTAGCTATCAGGATTTGGAGGTGTGGGAGATCATCACCAAATTTTAAATGAGACCTGTGAGGCTTTGGGTCTAAATGGCCACTTTTGGAGGACTTAATCTTTCTAAGTTGTCTATTTTGGGTTCATGTTGGGTTTTTCAGATCTCCCTCCCCCACCCATCCTCTTGACTTTCTTGATAATGATGGAAGAAAGGAAACTCTATCATTACTGATCTCCATGTGGAGTGGTTGGTTCAGCCTTATCTGTGGACAGTGTTGGCTGAGGTGCAGTTGACCCTCTCTGACCTTTTAAGTCCTATTCTGATTATGAATTCATTCGCCTCCCCCTCCTTCCCCTGCTTGAGCCTCAACAGGCCCTTTTTTGATGATTCCAGGCCTGTGCTGTCCTCTCCAGGAGGTATCTGGAGCTGGTTTAATCTCTTGAATCTAGCCGCAATCCTCTACAACTGCCCTAAAGCTGTGATATCATTCTTTTGTAAAAAGACCTGCCACCTCCCTTGTGCTACAGCCAGAGAAGTTCTGGTGTGCTTGAATGACTTCGTATTTATCTGGTCATTTCTACACATTACCACTGTCCCCTTACACTGATTGTCTGCTTCATCTTGCCAGTTGGCTGGGTCCTTTCAGAAGATGAGGACTTCCTGAGATGTGATCCCATCACTCTAGCTGTTAGCACAACTCTCCCAAATCTTACTTTGTACTATTTATAAATCTTGGTGTTCACTCATCTTTTTTGGTAAATATTCCTTCCCCCATCCCCTAATCCTTATAGCTTCCCTTCTTACTTAAGGAAAACTTCATTATTATTCCATGGTTACCTGCTTCTGCCTTGACTTTTTTACACACACATATACCATACCCATGTATGTGCACACACACATGCACACTCAGTAGCGTGTAAGTCCCCACACACATATACTCACACATGCATGCACATACGAGCATATTGAATGGATCGTAATCCTTAGTTCATGACACTTTGATTATTGATCCATGTAAGACCATTTTTTATCTATACATCTCTGTCTTGGACTTTATAGATTTCAGTCATTGTCAGTCTGCCTGAGAATCCACAAAGCACAAATATTTTAATTTCATTTCTTTTGTTCCATCTACCTCAAATCTACGTATGCATTGATATCCCTTCTCTACCCGCTTCATCTGCACTAAGTCCAGTACAAAGGGGAGCCAGGAATGAATCATGAGTTGTTAACTATATATTGTTTATCAAAGTCTTAATCTGAAAGGAAATTACCTTTGGCACAATTTCAAGTGTCTGAAAGCATGGGAAGTAGGATTTGGAAGTTACTAGGAGCTTCAGTTTTGCCGGTGAAACCCTGGGCAAATAAGTCAATTCTTTTTTCTGTGAAGCCAATCTTGCCTCTATTCTTTTAGTAACCAAACCATGCCAGAGGCAATACAGTTTGCTATGATAAATCAATGAGTGCAGGTGTCATTGTAAGGCAAATGGAGAATTTCAAAAAAGCAGGATAGCTTTGTTCTCCCCAGGCGCACTTCATTTCTGTCTTTCTCAGTCCTCCTCCTACCACATCTCCCCAAAGCTGTCTTCTGGAAGCTTGAGGCAGAGCAGCCACCTATACTACTAAGCTTACAAATTCTCCTACGTTCGTAAGGATGGGAATACTGAGCTCCATGCTCCAAGATACGCATGATTTATTCGTATTTGTAGCTTTGGTAAGGTAGAGGTACTACATGCTGTCTTTTGTTCGTGTAGGATTTTCTTGTGTCTTTTTGTGGAGTGACAAATTTGGGGTAGGGCAGGGAACAAAGACTATATGTCAAAGAAAATACTATGTATGTTTAATCCAGTTGAGAAAGAACAAACCACTTTAGGTTTCCCCTCACACTTCAAAAATACAGCTGGCTGGGATTTTCTTGTAATACACAATGAAGTAACTTAGTACTTAATGAAATGAAATTGGAGTATCACGGAGAGGAAATAAACGACAGGCCAAAAAAGTGCCATGAAACTACATTAAAATGTATTTGGCGTACATTGAATTACCCCAGTTGCATTGCAAAAATAGTGCAGTGATAGAGTTGCTGGAATTAAAAGGACAGAATGTTGCCAAGGTTGAAACTATCAAAGACAATTTAGTGTGTGTTTTTTTATCCCCTGTGAATAAATGAGCTGATTTTTTTCCCTTTTGGCATAAGATGCTAAGATGATATAAATGTAGATATAGATATATAATTTTGAAACAGATCCTAATTTTACATCTATGTTATATGCACACTTCATTATTTGTTTCCATTAAAGCAATTTTAGTATATACATACCTTCTTTGCTGACTTTACCATGGTATAATTTTTCTATGCAAAATATCATAGTACTAACCACAGGTCTCTGAGGTTAATAAATCAGACACTGAGCATCATTGCTTGTTGTAAATCTGTCCTAGCTGTAGAAGACTCCAGTTAAGCTGTCCTTGATTATCTGAATTATAGGTATGTTCTTTAACAAAATTGTACCCACAGTGAGTTAAAGTTACTAGACTGGTTTGGAGGAAAGAGGAAGGATACTAACATCTCTGAGACTCTCTACTAAAATTGCTGCTTTAAATATATTATCACACCTAACTTTGATAAAACCCAGTGAGCTATTATATACAGGAAGAAACCCAGATTTACCTAACTAATGTTATAAAAGCAGTTTTAAACACCCATACACATGTCTATTTTACCTCATCATACTGCTTAAAGATTCTACATTTACCTAGCACTCTAAATGTTTAATGAAAGAAAAAGAAAGAAAGAAACAAACAAACCAATGTGGCCTCCTGCAAGAAATACCCACCAACAGTTCACAAGGGTTTTTATCCTTTGGGGGAACTACCCCAGTTACCTAAAGTTATATATATTGATCTATCTCTATATATCTCTATATATGTATAAATTAATATACATATTGATAGAGCAATATTTATAGTGCATATTACTTACATTATAAATGTATAGATATAATACAAATATCATATACATATTATCAGGAGCTGAATATGTTCTCCCAAACTTCATATATTGAATTCCTGACTCCCCAATACCTCAAAATGTGAATATATTTGGAGATGGGGTCATTAATGAGGTAATTAAATTAAATTGAGGTCATTAGTATGAGGCATAATCCAATGGCTATTATCAAAAAGATGAGAAATAACAAGTGTTATTGGGAGAAGAGGGAACCCTTGTGCACTGGTGGTGGGCATGTAAATTGGTGGAGCCATTATAGAAAATAGCATGGGAATTCCTCAAAATATTAAAAATAGAAATACCATATAATCCAGCAATTCCATGTCTGGGAATTTATCTGAAGAAAACAAAAACACTAATTTGAAAAGATATATATACCCCTATTTTAATTGAAGCATTATTTATAATAGCCAAGATATGGAAGCAACCTAAGTGTCTATTGATACATGAATGGATAAAGAAAATGTGGGGGGTGTGTGTGTGTAATGGAATATTACTCAGCCATAAAAAAGAATGAAATTTTGCCATTTGCAACAACATGGATGGTGGTTGAGGTCATTATGTTAAGTGAAATAAGTCAGACAGAAAAAGACAAATGTCATGTCATTTCACTTACATGTAGAATCTAAAAAAACAAACACAAATGAACAATCAAACAAAATAGAGACAGATTCATAGATACAGAGAAGTCTGGTGGTTGCCAGAGGGGCGTGGAGTGGAAGGATGGGCAAATAGATAAAGGGGATTAGGAAGTACAAACTTCTAGTTATAGGATAAACAAGTCTTGGGGATGTAATGCACAGCATAAGGAATATAGTCAATAATGTTGTAATAGCTTTGTATGGTGACAGATGGTAACTAGACCTATTGTGATGATCATTTCACAATGTATGAAAGTATCAAATCACTATGTTGTACACCTGAAACTAATATTATATGTCAGTTATAATTCAATGAAAAAGAAAAATAACAATAGTTAAATGATACAAAGACAATCTGATACGGTGGATTTTACAAAGGCAGTTTCCAGGACCTGGATACCTTTGGTTCTTTACATGTTATATCCAACGCCCACATATTCAATATTTGCGTTACAGAGTCACAGCACTAGTTGATTTAAAAAACATGACTCTGGGGCACTTTATTATTTGCAGTCATGAAAGAAAAGATTCAATCATGTTTAGTCTATTGCACTTACATGAAAACAAGAACCGTATTATTAGATTTTAGAAATATTTGCAAGTCAGAACAAAATGGGTTTTCAAGTTAACTAGAAATTCAGTTTACTCAAACAGCTTTTACTGTCTAATCATATGTTAAGGCGGAGCAGACTTTCCTGAAAACAAACCCCATACTTCTGTATTTAGACAATAATACTAATTTATATACTCTGCATTTCCAATGTGCTTTATAATCTTTTCTAGCACTGTCTATCTATACTCTTTTCGAGCACTGTCTCCTCTTCTGTGAAGCCTTCCGGGGCTCTGCCAGTAGATTCAGTACCATTTGACCTCACGTCACTCAGCTCTCCTTCTGTTATAGCTTGCACTGCAGTGTAATGTAGTTTGTTTACTTATATGTTGATCTTCCCAAAGGCAGCAGCAATTAAGCCTGTTCAGATTTCCATTCCCGGGACCCAGCAGCTCCTGGCACCCAGCAGGTGTCCAGTCAATGTTTATGTATCTTCTTATGCTCTGCCTTCCCAGAATACTGACTATTCTTACAGCTGAAGAACCCGAGATCCAGAAAGGTTAATTGACAAGTAGGGCTAGGTAGAGATACAAAACCCAGAAGTTGATGTGAGGGAGGAGGTGATATGGCGGTGTTGGTGGGAAGTCAGAGGCTGGAGCATCTTGGGTGTTGACATTTTGTTTTCATGGAGATGGAAAGCCATGAACAGTTTTAAGCAGATACATGATATGATTTCATTTGCGTTTTTTAAAGATTGCTCTGGCTGCTGAAGGAAGCATGGAGACCAATTAGGAGGACATTGGAGGCTCCCTTGAGAGAGAGGTTTGTGGCATGGACTATGGAGGAAACAGATGAGATGAAAATATGTAGATTGATTCTACATATGTTTTAGGAGGAAAACTTATAGAATTTGCTGATGTTTTGGACATGATGGGGTTATTGACTAATTTGACAAGTAGTTATTTATTACCTGTTATGTGTTAGTCACTGCTTTAGAAACTGAACATATATGAGAAATATAGGACCCGCGGTTACATTCTGGTGGGGTTCTACAGATGAAAGCAAACAAACGAATGAAAAGCCCATGATGATTTTTACTATAAGGAAGATAAAGCACGGTGGTGATCCAACGGGGACAGTTTAAATTGTGTGGCCAGGGAAATTCCCATGTGTACTTAATTAGAGAGCTGAATGACAAGGATCCGGCCATATGAAGTTGTAGGAGAAAGGGTGACATGCAGAGGAAGTGGTTAATGCAAAAACCGTGAGGTAGAAACAAGCTTGACATGTTCCAAGAACAGGAATAAGACCAGTGTAGCTTGCAGCAAGTTAAAAAATTGGAGGGTCACTTGAGATTAAGTAGATCCAAGAGGCATTAGGGGGCAAGCTGTGGTGTGGAGCCTTGTGGATCACTGGAAGGACTGTAGTAGGAAGCCGTTGTGAAATTGTAGTCCGTTTTTTAAAAGTAATTGCTCTAGTGAGTGTGTAGAGGGATTGCAGAAAGGCAAGGTGAAAAACCATGATCTGGGCAAGACATGGTGTTGTCTTGGGCCAAAATGGTAGTCGTAGAGATGGAGAGGTGTACATAAATTCAGAATATGTCTTGAAGGGAAAACAGGGAAGAATAAGAGAAAGAGATGATTCAAAGATGACTTGTAACTTGGAGCCTTGAGCACCTGGAGGGATGATGATATCATTTAGAAATGGAAAATTGGCAGAGGAACAGATATGGAGATGAGAATCAAGGTTTCTCTTTGGATAGGTGTCTATTAAACACCCAAATTATTATGTCACATAGGCTGATTATCAGAGAAAGAAATGGGAAAAAGAGGTGTGACTTTCAAAGGTTCTAGTTTAAGCTATGAAATATTAAATGTTAAGTTGAGATGCCTATTAAGCATCATATTAAAGATACTAATAAAATATCCTCACTTATTTAAGATTGTTTTTCTGTTAGACAAATCAATACCAAACCAAACTAAAAACCCAACTGTATTTATGAGGAAGTAGAGTCATATACTGCCATGACCTCCCATTGGTTGAAAGATGATCACAGTTCCTAGTACATGGTTGCCAGAGAGGGACATGTGCTCATTGAGCCCAGATGGATGTACAAGCTAGAGGAAAGAACACAGACCATAGCTCATGCACAACATACAGGGATTCCGGAGTAACTCACTTCTAAACCTCCACTTTTCACTTTTCTAAAAACCATTTCTTGACTGCCTCTAATCCCTGAGAGCTTTCCCCTCAAATTTCCCTCTTTGCTTTGTAAAGCTGGTGGAAACAATAGATACGCTCACATTTCCACTGATTCCACTGTTTAAGATACCCTTTGGCAGCCATAATTAAATCTGTTAACACTTAACAAGTGTTAGCTGTAACTACATCGGAAGAAAATTTCTTGTAGATTACATGTGTAGACTTTGGGGAAAAAGGTTACTCTTTATTCCAACACTTATAATATAGAACAACGTTCAACACACAAATCAAAGGCAATATTTACTTATTAAAATAACATAAACCAAGCTAATTTTACACTTAAAAAATCCTTTGTTCAATTTTGTAAGCTACTTAACTCTGCAGCCACATTCTTGATGTATTTGCTAACGGTGTGCATTCCCATACGTTATCTAAAGCATTCTATTATCCTCATTTCAGATTCAGATTCAGTTTCAAAGCCCCTGTTATGACCTGAGCAAGGTATTTTTATACAACTTCATTTGATCAGCACATGGGCTCTGTGAAATAGTATTGTCACCCAGTTTTGTGCACGAGGAAACCGGCTGGGAGTGGTGCATGACTTGCTCAATATCATGTAGCTACATGAATGGAGGATATGACACCCATTCCCTTCTCTTTTATTTTTTTTTTAATTTTTAAAATTTTTTTTATTTTTATTTATTTATTTTTTTTTAAAGATTTTATTTATTTGACAGAGAGAGACACAGCGAGAGAGGGAACACAAGCAGAGGGAGAGGGAGAAGCAGGCCTCCCGCGAAGCAGGGAGCCCGATGTGGGGCTTGATCCCAGGACCCTGGGATCATGACCTGAGCCGAAGGCAGACGCTTAACAACTGAGCCACTCAGGCACCCCTCTTTTATTTTTTTTTTAAAGATTTTATTTATTTATTTGACAGAGAGAGACACAGCGAGAGAGGGAACACAAGCAGGGGGAGTGGGAGAGGGAGAAGCAGGCCTCCGCTGAGCAGGGAGCCCGATGCGGGGCTTGATCCCAGGCTTAACGACTGAGCCACCCAGGCACCCTCCATTCCCTTCTCTTAAATCATGATCAAGTTAGCTTGCTTTAAAAGTTAATTTTGCCACCTTGTCCTACTATAGTAGCTACTTCTTCAGCTTGCCCTTTATGCAATTGACTGAATCACATGCTACGACTCTTCAGAAATGGTTCCTTTTTTTTTTTTTTAAAGATTTTATTTATTTATTTGACAGAGAGAGACAACGAGAGAGAGAACACAAGCAGGGGGAGTGGGAGAGGGAGAAGCAGGCTTCCTACAGAGCAGGGAGCCCGATGCGGGGCTCGATCCCAGGACCGTGGGATCATGACCTGAGCCGAAGGCAGACGCTTAACGACTGAGCCACCCAGGCGCCCCAGAAATGGTTCCTTTTATTCACTAAAAATTTTTGTATCCCCAGAATATGAAGTGTAAAGCAAATGATGACTCCGAATTCTCTGTCTCCACCGTGGCTTTGACCTGAGCTTCCGATTTATGGGAGTTTCATTAACAGCAGGGTCCCTGTTTCACCCATATATTTTCAGTGCCCAGAACAGCAGACGCTCAATAAATATGTACCAAATGGATGATAAGCCTATATTGTTTACTGGATATCTCATCTTGACTATCCCAGAAACTCATTATTTTCCCCGCAGTTTTGCTCTTTCCTCCAAGTCCAGAAAACTCTTCCTTTTCATAACTGTGGAATCTCTTATTTGCTGTCCTCTCTGCCATTCCCCCAATTCAGATTATCATCCTCTTTCTGCTGAAATACCACAACAGCTACCTAACTTACCTTCCTGCCTGCATCCTTGTCCCATCTTAATCCCTTCTTCACTCAAAAGCCAAAATAAAATGCCGGCCTCATTTAAAAGGTCTTTCAATGTCTCCCCCTTGAGATGGTTCTTATGGTAACTTCCAAAAATTTTAATAGGATTTCAGAGTCAATATTATGAAACTTCTGCTTGGCTCTTTAGCTTCATCCCTCATGACCTCCCACCTGTAACTCCCTTGACACTCTTTGCTCTAGTCTTAATGAATGTCTTTGACTCCTGTGTGGCCTGACACTATCACTTCCCTGTGGATCTTCACACATTTTACCCCCTCTACCTAGAGCACTTAAAACTTTTTTTTTAGGGGTACCTGGGTGGTTCAGTCGGTTAAGTGTCCAACTCTTGATTTCAGCTCAAGTCATGAGATCGAGCCCCTCCCCCCACCCCCGCCCCCGTCCCCTCCCCAGCCTGTGAGCTCACCATGGAGTCTGCTTGAGATTCTCACTCTCTCTCTCTCTGCCCTTCCCCCTTCACACACTTTCTCTAAAATAAATAAATATTAAAAATAAATAAAAAAATCTTTAAAAAATCAACTTTTTAAAAAAATTGTGGAATAAGGCACAGAAGAGAAAAAGACTTAAATATCATGTGTTATATAATGAGTAATTATAAAGTGAACACCTGCGTATCTTCCACTAAGTCAAGAAAGAAAATCCCACCAACATCCCAGAGGCCCTCCAATGTCTCCTTTATATTATACCTTCCTCATCTCCTTTACTCCACATGCAAGCTCACCACTTTGTGGTGATCATTTCCTTGCTTTTCTGGATAGTCTTAACAGTTTCACATGGATTCCTAAACAGTATGGTTTAGTTCTTCCTCTTTTTAAAATTTATATAATTATGCTCTATATTTCCTTCTTCCCCTCATAATTGTGTTTGTAAGGTTTACACATGCTGTAATGAGTATCTCTAATCATATCAGCATATCAACTTCCCCAATGAAATTGGAATTTTGACTTAATTTTACTGAAACTGTAGATCAATTTGTGAATAATTCACATTTTAACAATTTGAATTTGCCAATTTTTGAAGATGGGTATGTTTCCCTTTATTTAAATCTTCTTTAATGTATCTCAATAAATTTTATGATTTTCCCAATAGATGTGCTGTTTGATATATTACTAGGCACTTGGCATTTGGGGATACTATTGTAAATTACAGTCTTTTTTTGTCATTTCATTTTCTAACTTTTGCCAGTACATAAAAATAAAATGAGATTTTATATATTGATCTTGTATCAGCAAGCTTAGTAAAAATCTCTTACTAATTTTTCTGATTTATATGCAATCTATTTGAGTTTTATTACTAATCATATTTCCTGTGAATAATTGCAGTTTTTTTTACATTTTCAGTTCTTATGCCTTTTATGTCCCCCTTTTTTTTTTTAACCTTACTGTGATGGCTGAAACCATCAATCAACACTTAAGCAGAAGTGAGGAGAGTTAAGTTGTTTCTGATTTCATAATATCTTTCTTAAGTGTGATATTTGCAGTGGGTTTATTTGTAGTTTGCCTTTATTAGCTTAGTAATTTTCTTTCCATCCTTAGTTTGCTTAGAGAGTTGTATTGTGTATGGATGTTGAATTTTATAAAATGATTCTCTGCCTCTGTGGAGATAATCATATGATCATATATTCAGTTAATGCAGTGATGACATTGATCTTTTTCTTTCTTTTTTTTTTTTGTTTTTTTGTTTTTTGTTTTTTTTTCGAACCTCAGGTACACAGAATTAGATTAACTATATATTCTTGATTCAGGACACTATCCTAGTTCATGCATGCTCACATTATGTATCACTTAGTTATTTTAGTTAGCTATTTTAAATACCATATTAAGTATGTGTAGCACTGTCATGCAAAGCTATAGCTTTATCACTCATAATAACTGGCATTTACTCACATGACCAGCTTCCATTTCATTCCTGCCTACCCTAGCAAAAGTAATTCTGACATCTTTCATTTTCTTTTTAAAACATTTTATTATATTTTTCTTTTTTATTTGTGTTTGTGAAAAGGATATCATGGGGGGCGCCTGGGTGGCTCAGTCAGTTAAGCGGCTGCCTTCGGCTCAGGTGATAATCCCAGGGTCCTGGGATCAAGCCCCACATCGGGCTCCTTCCTCAGCGGGGAGCCTGCTTCTTCCTCTCCCTCTGCCTGCCGCTCTCCCTCTCTCTATCTCTATCAAATAAATAAATAAAATCTTTATTAAAAAAAAAGAAAAGGATATCATGGTGGCACTTACCTTTTCATAATATTATATTGCTGAAATTTACCCATGTTACTGCATGTACTTATAATTCATTTGTTTTGACTACTAGCTAAAATTCTATTGTGTGAATGTTAACACAATTTACTTGTTTATTCTCACTTCGAAGAACATTTGGGGTGCTTCCAAGTTTTTGTCATTATTAACAATGCTTTCACGAACATTCTTGTATGTTGATTAATTTGTTAAAATAACCTGCATAATCTGGTATCAACAACTTAGTAATGCATTTACTTTTCCTATGGTGCTAGATTCAATTGCTAATATTTCTTTAGATTTTTCTAAAGATTTCTAAAGGCATCTAGGTTAATATGCAATATTAGCCTGTATTTTTCTTTCCTTACACTGCCCTTATATATATATTCAGATTATGATGGCAACATAGAATACATTGGGAATTGTATACTCCTTTTCTGTTCTCAGGAAACATTTGTATAAAACTGGAATTATCTATTTACTGAATGTTTGGGAGAACTCAATGAAGACATTTGAATCTAGAGCTTTTCTGTGAGAGTATTTTCTTTTAATAAATGATTCATTTTCTTTAATTGTAATAGGATGTTTATAGTCACATTTTAATTTTTATCTTAAGTTGTTTTGGTAAATTATAGCTTTCTCAGCTATAATTTTAATTAAACTTAAATTTAAGTTTTGTCTGTGTTTTCAAAGAAAAATTTTTTTAACATTTTATTTATATACAATGGAGTATTATGCAGCCATCAAAAGGAATGAAATCTTGCCATTTGCAACGACGTGAATGCAACTGGAGGGTATTATGCTGAGTGAAATAAGTCAATCAGAGAAAGACATGTATCATATGACCTCACTGATGTGAGGAATTCTTTTTTTTTTTTTTTTAAAGATTTTATTTATTTATTCATGAGAGAGAGAGAGAGAG
>NC_138373.1:97709824-97733930 GCF_054177405.1 Leptonychotes weddellii
TGGGTTTTATACGCAAACAATGAATAATGGAACACTACATCAAAAACTAATGATGTAATGTATGGTGATTAACATAACATAATAAAAAAAAACCTAAAGATAAAAAGATTTTATTTATTTATTTGAGAGAGAGACAGAGAGAGTGAGAGAGAGAGAGCACGAGTAGGGTGAGGGGCAGAGGGAGAAGCAGACTCCCCGCGGACTCGATCCCAGGACCCCGGGATCATGACTTGAGCTGAAGACCACCCAGGCGCCCTGTGTTTTCAGACTTATTGCCATAAATTCGTTCTCAGTCTTCTCTTGGTATCTTTAAGGTCTGCAGGGTTTGTAGCCCTGTTTCATTTTTCATTCCTGAGATTAGTTACGTGTGCCTCTTTTTTCTTTATCATGCTTTATAGTTTTTCAATTTTATTTAGTCTTTTCAAAGAAGTGTCTGTGTTGACCCTCTCAAATGTAATTTCTTTCATTAATTTCTTTTCTTATTTTTTCCTTATTTTCTATATATTGCTGTTTCTTTTTCTAACATCTTGAAATTGACACCCAGTTCATTACAGATAAACTTCTTTTCTGTTATATGACTTAAGGTTCTAAGTATTCCTTTAGTTATATATGAGTGGTTTTTAGTTATTTATTTGTTATTGATTTCTAGCATAATTGAATTTTGGTCAGAGTGTATACTTTGTGTAATTTCAACATTTTGAAATTCATCAAGACATATTTTACTACTTTGTAAATGGTCACATTTTGAAAAGCTGATATGTTTTAAAATGTGTACTTGGTATTTTGCAAATATATGTTCTTTAGGTCAAGTTTATTCATTGCTCAGTTCTTCTATACTTTTACTGATATTTTTGTCTCCTTATTTCAGTTACTAAGAGCCAATATGTAGTTACATTAAAAAAATGATTATAGAATCTATTTCCTTGTATTGTGCTAACAATTCATTTTAATATTTTGAGGAAATCTTAATGGTGCATATAATTTTTAAATGTTATATGTGTGTGTTACATATGTGTGTGTATTATATACATATATATATGGTATTATATAGTGATTTTCTATTTCTGGAAATGCTTTTTGCTTTTAAAGTCTTCTTTCTCTGATAATAATATAGAAAAACTGGTATCTTTTGGTGTCATAGGTACATTTTTTCCCATTTATTTCCTTTCAATAATTTAGGATCTTTGTTTTAGATGTCTCTTATAAGTGCACATAAATTTTTAAAAATACATCTAAAAATCTTTTCCTTTTGACTAGAGCAGTCAGCCCATGAACATTTAATGTAAATGCTGATAAATTTATATCAGCTGATATAAATGGTTTAGTTGACTATCTAAATTTGTGCTTTAATTTTTACCCTTATTGCCTTTTTTGTTTAGATCAGCATTTTTCACCATTTTACTTATTTTCCCCTGTATGTATGAAAGTTATAAATTCGGCTTTAATTACAGTTAGTGTTACTGTAAGAATTTTAAGAAATACATCCTTATCAAAATCTAATAATAATATCTTCACTCTTCCCAATTTGCTTTGTTTTTCTTTATTCTTCTTGTCATCAATTAGTGATTTTATTATGTTAAGTTCTTAATAGGTTCTTCTGGCTTATTTCCAGTAATTTAGTTCTCTTTTTTTATTAAGTTTTTAAAAAAAATTTTAATTCCAGTATAGTTAGCATACAGTGTTATATCAGTTTCAGGTGTACAGTGTACTGATTCAACAGTTCTATACATTACCCAGTGCTCATCAGGATAAGTGCACTCTTTAATCCCCATCACCTGTTTCACCTGTCTCCCCATCCACTTCCCCTCTGGTAACCATTAGTTTGTTCTCTCTAGTTAAGAGTCTCTTTCTTGGTTTGTCTCTGTCACTGTTTTTTTTTTTTTCCCTTTGCTCATTTGTTTTGTTTCTTAAATTCTACATTTGAGTGAAATCACGTAGACTTGTATTTCTCTGACTGATTTCACTTAGCTCCCTTTAATCTGTTAGTACTGTTTTTATTTTCAGTCATTATTTTTATTTATAGAATATCTATTTGATTTTCTTTCCCAAATGTGCCATGTCATTTAAAAATTTTTTTTGCTCCCTCTTGAAATTTTAAAGCTTGAAGTTTGTTTTTTTTTTTACTTTTATTTCTTAGAACATAATAAACATAGTTTAATGGTTTATGTCTGATAATTCTAATATTTTAATATTTTGAGTGAATGTTTATGTTGTTTCTGCTGATTCTCACTCTTAATATCTTGTTTCCTTGCATACCCTGGGCATCATTGGCTCTATAATAAGCATTTTGTATCTGAAAAATTCTTTATAGGAAGAATTTCAGGCTTAAGATGATGGTTTCATTCTTCAGAGTGATTTTGTTTGTTTCTTCTGCTATGTGCTTCAGATCTTTCTCAGTACACTTCAAGGCTTGACGGATCATAAACTACCCAGAATGAAGTAATAAAGCTGGGATGAGTATTCATGCAAAGGCTATTTTCTTGACAGTTTACCCTGTCTTAAGGGTGTAGCCTTTCATGTGCCCAACTTAATGCCAGGGCTGATCTATCAAAGTCCCCCCCATTTGTGGGTGACTGGACTTTCATTTTGAATCACCAGCTGCTCAAGGTTTTCAAGTCAGAGTTGATTGGCAGACCTCTTCTAAGCAAAACCAGCTTTGATTGGAAGGCTTACCTCTCTGGAATATCTTTCTGCTATATTTTATGCCATTAATTCCTCATTACCTTTGTTAGCGCTTTGATTCTTTTAAAGAATATTGTTTTTATATGTTATCCCGCCCTTTTAGTTTTTGAGCCAATGTTCGTTCTAAATTTCCTAGTTCCCTATTACCTAATGCTGAAACCTAAAATTACATCTGCCTAGAATAGTCACTCTTCATCTGCTTAATTTTTCTTACTCCTTAGGACTCAGTTTAGTTTTTCTAGTAAAACCTTCCTAGGACTTCAAATATTGTTTAAATGGCTTTCTTTGCTTTCATAGAACATTTCCCTCGTCTATTACAGCATGTACTCTACATTGTAATTTATACTTGTTTATATACACCCATTGGTTGACAAGCTCCTTGAAGACAGGAACTATAACTATTTTTTATCATTTCATCATCATCATTCAGTACAATTCATGGCATACAATAGACATTAAATAGATACCTGTTGAATAAATAAATGAACGTTCTCTTACCTCAGGGAACAGATGAAACAATACAAGTTGAAAATAAGTTCATACATTTTAAATATACATATACAGAAATATTATTTCTGTATACACTGAAACTCTTCCAAACAAAGCAGTAATGTCTGCAGATATTTATTGAGCACTGCTATATGCAGAATGCTGTACTGTAAATAGGGCACTGAAACTTATCTACAGGCTGGTGAGAAAAAAACAGACATGAAAATAATTCTTTATATATGGCCATGGGTTTTACTTAGTGAAACATGCTTAAACTTTCACATTGCTTTAAAAATAATGAAGAAATTACAGAAAAGAAGCAATGTGCATGTTTTGTAGCATAGTATTTATAAGAGAGATTGAAAGAAGTGAAGCACAGGCAAGAGGGCTAAGGAGTATATCTACAAAGAATGTAAGTACATAAGGAGAGAGACTCTTAAATAGATTTTTGTATCTCAAATTGCCAATATAGTTGTACACAATAGTAACACTCAGTAAGCGTTTATAAAAGGACAGGAAGGAAGGAGAGAAGGATGAAGCAGGCAAGCCGTGGGTTTCATTTTTCCTAGATCTAGGCTTTTAATACATATATAGCTATTGAAAACTCAACCCGATTGCAACTCTCTTCTCAATAGTTAGTCTTGTAATAGCTAAAGACAGAAGTATGATTTCCTACTCATTTCTAAAGTTTGATCCTGGAGCCTACTGACATATTCAACAGGTTTCAATTTGATTAGACTATCTTTTAAGACAGGTGCACTCAACTGATCATCATACACCACATGCAAACTTATTTCTGAATCATTCTTTTATCCTACATACTGTATTTCTTTTAATTCTGTCTGAAGTTACTTTAGATTATTTTGATAGTCGAAATTGAGCTGAATATCCAAAACATCTATTAATATAGGCCTTCCCATTTTGTAATACTCATGTAGGATTTTAAATTTGCCCCTGTTAAATGTATTTCCTTATTTATTTCTAGTTTTAGGCTATTTTTCCCAGCTTGCTACGATCTTCTTGAGTCATAATTTTTATCATTCAAATTTTATATTTCTCAATTTTTTATTAGTCACAAATTTTATAAGCAAATTTTCTTAATGTTTTTTTTTCTTTAAATAGTCAATAAAAATGATGATCAGAGTAAGGTTGAACACAGACCTGGAAACTTGACACTGTTGCTCTCCCCCACACCCCCAGGCAGGCATCGTGGCTCTTGCTATTTATCACTTTTGGGGAATGGTAATTCAACAAGCTATAACTCTACCTCTAGCATAAGGATTGTCTCAGCAGAAGATTTTATCAAATACACTGAAATTAAGATGCTCCCTGAAACAGCATTACTCTCACTTATCAAAATTAAACCACTCATCAGAACAGGAATTGTTAATTTGTATGACTTATTCTTCTTGAACCCGTTTTGGCTCTTAGTGATTTCCATTTTTACCCTAATAGTCCTAGTCTGTTCAGTAATCCACTATAGAAGTTTTCCAATGGGTGGCATGACATTTATCAGCATATTGTTTTCAAAGGTATAAAATGTAACTTTGGAAATTGGAACATTTGATACTCTTACAACTTTAGTTTTGTTCTGTTTTTTCCCTCCATAAGTTTATCAAAGCAAGTCAACAATATCAGTATAGCTTATCTGCCAGATGCTTAGTATCTTAGGTTATAGCCATATACAGACACACACACACACACACACGCACGCATGTACGTATATACACTTGGAACTGAAGACGAATATAAGAGATAGTTGCTCTTTTATACTTTGACTCTACAAGTGTCTGAGATAGTACTTCATATGTGTCTGTCAAAATTTTAGTTTTAAAGATCACTATCGATTCACAAAGGACATAAGCCAAGTATACACTGATAATTTCTGCTTTCCATCTGATAAAACAACATTCTTTTATTTAAAATAATATATTGAATATTATTTTATTCAACAATATTATATTGAAATTATTTTGAAGAGGAAATGCATCCACATGAAGGAAATTCAAGTTAAGTGAAAATATATACTGGGGCAAAAATGAATCTTCCTCTGTATTAGTTAGGATCATGTTTAACTGAGAGTGATAGAAACCTAAGAATAGAAGAAGCTTGAAAAGACTCTCGGTGTGGACAGTCACAGGCCATATCATGGCTGTATGATTTGCAGAATCCCACCTTTCTTACATAATTAGCTGCACTGCTGTCTTTTGCATTCTAACTAATAGGCCAAGATAGATGTTGGAAATCCAGTCTGAATTTTCCAGCCTATGGAGGAAAGGAGTAATTAAGAGCATACGTCTCTCTTCTTTTGAGGGCACTTCCCAAAAGTTGTACATATGACTTACCTTTATTGGCCCACATCTAGTTGTATGGCTACTCATACTTTGGCTGCCAAGTGTTTGTATCTATATGGAAGAAGGAGGGACAGACTGCAACAATGAGGGCCTTTGCTATCCTCTCCTACCTTCATCTCCCACTCAGTTCTTCTCCCCAGAAACTAGCGCTAACTATGTTTTGTATGATTTCGGAAATGATGCGTGTGTGTACATTTATATATTCATGTATATATTTCATTGCTTTTTATTTATTGTATACAAATGTTATGGAACCATATTATAGATACTGTTTTGCACAGTTTCTTTTTATTTAATAATGTATTTTGGAGATCTTTCCTCATTGCACAGGTAAACTATAATTTATGTAGCCACTCTCTTACTGATACACATTTACATGTTTTCAACTGTTTACAGTGAACATTTTTTACATGTATTATTTCACATTTGTATGAAGCTGAGTGTATGTTGCTATAAATGTAGTTATTGGGCTAAAGGGAATGTGCATTTTTAATGTTGATAGGTGTTAACAAATTGCTTTTCTTAGAAGTTGTACCAAATTGCACTATCACCAGTAATGCATGGGATTATTTCATAATTTATGTTTTATCAGACACATTTACAAACAGTATATTATCAACATTTTCAATCCTTGCTTTTGATAGATTAAAAAAGTGGCAATCCTTTGTATCAGCACCACGCTCTAACCAACTGAGCTAACCGGCCAGCTGTGGCAATCCTTTGTAGTCTTGATTGTATTTCTCTTTTTTCGAGTAAGATTGTTAATTTTTTTATTTGGCAATGGTTGGGCTTTTTTTTTCTTTTTTGCCATGCAGAATATTTTATTTTTATGTAGTTGAACTGATCAATCTTTCTGTTTGTGGCTTCCAGGATTTGTGTTATAATTAGAAACTCTCTCCTGCTCTGAGATCATGGAAAACAAAAACAAAAATGGTTTGTTTAGTGTTGTTGTCTTTCTCTGGTAGTTTTATGACTTCATTTCTTTGTGTTTAAGCCTTTGATTTATCTTGAATTTCTTTTGCTTTAAAGTGTGAGGTAAGAAATCTACCACTTTTTTTTTAAGCTGGCAATCTAGTAGTCTTATCATCATTTGCTGAATGAGCCACTTTTCTCCCACAAACTTGAAATGCCACAATCATTATATACTAATCTCTGGACTTTGTGATGCATATTTTTCATCCTCTACCAGTACTAAATTGTTTTAATTAGTGAAGTCTTGTAATATATTTTAATATCTGGAAAACTGGTACCCATTCTTTTTTTTTCTTTCATTTTCAGAATTTTTGAGGCTATCCTTCTATTATCTATTCAAATTGCATTTTTGGGGGGGAGAGACTAAATTGTCCTGTGCTCATTTCTCTGTATTTGCACTATTTATTTATTTATTTACTTACTTATTTTCTTTTGAAATTTTTGTTTAAATTCTAGTTAGTTAACATATATGGTAAAATTGGTTTCAGGAGTAGAATTTAGTGATTCATCACTTACATATAACAGTCAGTGCTCATCAAAGTGCCCTCCTTTTAGAGTGAATTTATGTTACTTAAAAATTCTGTTGACATTTTTACTAAATTCAAATTCTCTTCTTACCAGCAGTTCTCTCTTCCTTGATGTCTTGCTCCACATACAGTACAGAAATCCCCTGCCTTTTGTATTTCTTTAACATTTTTCTCAAGTCTCATCTAATCATGTTTTTCCAACTGATTCTAGGTAATTTCAGAAATCAAAAGTCTTTAATATTCTTCTGTCAATCTTTGATTTTGAATCCGTCTTGTATCTTTTTGTACATTATCTTTTCAGTGATGGCATTATCAGGTTTAGTTTGGATTAGAACTAATGTCTTCACAAAAGTATACAGAATATACAGAAATGGGCTTCTAGGTTATTGTCTTGTATGACTTAAGGCCAGGCTCAGTTGATCATAAAGCTATACCTGAGAAACCCTGGAGGGGACTGAAAGCATTATTACAATCTAAGAGTTTACATATTTCTCAGATTTAAGAAAAGTATGTTAAATACTAATTATGAATGAATCTAAGCCATTTATTCTTTAATTATTTAAGGAAAACAGCTTTGGGGGAAACTAAGGAAGTATTGCTGAGAACTCTGGATGTTATAGTAAGAGGACTAAAGATGGTTCAGTAAAGAACATTGTTAGTGGACATTAGAATGACTGATAAGGAAAAAAAGGTGGTAGAATCAGGAAAACAGGACTCTCTATAATCCTGAATTAGCTTACATTCTTAAATGGGTAGTGACCAGTACAGTGGCATTCATATAATTCCGTATGTGCAGAGTCTAAACAAGTATTAATGCATACTTTTGTAGAGACTGCTTTTACTCATTCTGTATTAGGCTGGAGGGTTAAGAATTTTAATTTGAGAGGTGCCTGGGTGGCTCAGTCGGTTAAGCATCTGCCTTCGGCTCAGGTCATGATCTCCCTGCTCAGTGGGGAGCCTGCTTCTGCTTCTCCCTATCCCTCTGTCCATCCCCTACCCCCCTCTCTCTGTCAAATAAATAAATAAAATCTTTAAAAAAAACAAATCATAATTTGATCACAGTCAATAGAATAACAAAGAAGTAAAGAAATGTGAGAATTATAAGGTCAATTTCCTAAGCCGAATCACATTGTTAGCATTAATTAGTTATGTTTTATCTTAATGACCTATGTATGAAGGTAGAAGTTTTACTTTGCTAGTAAGGTAATGTATACTTCACAATTTTAAGTCTGTTTGTAAAAGATCTTAAGAAATATTTAGCTTCCCCCGCCCTTGAGTAGAACTAAATAATAAGATATTCTAAGTTTTAGCCTTCTGTAATAGAATGTGAGGAATTTATGTTTTCTCATGATAAATACATTTACTGTATGAAGAAGACCTGGAAGCTACCAGAATAAGATATTAATATATCCATAATGTTTATTCTCTATTTTTAAAAAATGCTGGCTGTTGCATTGAAAAATCTATTTTGCTGCTTTTTTCCAGCTTCTGTAACTTAGTTTGCTGCATACTGTGTTTTAGAAAGCCAATTCAGATAAGACATTTAGTGTCATCATTTAGATGGGCCATTTTCTCCTGCTACAAGAAATTTAAGTGACAGCAATATAGTTTGAACAATTTCTGAAAACACACTTTTTCTTTTAATCTATACACAAACTCAATTAGCGTTCAGGTCACTAAGTGGGAAGGCATTTATAGAATCAATCATTTTGGGTTAAGGAGTAGACACCCTGCAAGCTTACTAATGGAATGGAAATAATGCCTGGAACCTCTCCAAACAGTAACAGTCTCAATGGAGCAATTAAATATGTATGAAGAATGTTTGCTGAGAGGTTCAAACACATCAACCTGGGGTTTGTATTTTTGGTTTAATTTATTCATCACCTTCCAGTGAGCTGATGCTTGATGGTCTAAAAACATTTCTGGGCCTTGCGTACACTACACTCTACACAGAACGTTCACTGACAGTTACTCAGAAACAGTGGTTGCTTTTAATCATCTCAAGAATTACAGGGAAAGGAGGGAGAATGGGAGTTTGGGATTAGCATTCAGGTAGCCAACACTGCCTCATTAATAAATTTGGCACTATTAAAGTCTGTCAGACAATCTTTAGGCCATTTAATGGAAAGTATCAGCATTAGCAAAACTCCCATGTCTCCTCACAGTGGTATTTAGGGTCTTCAAATTACAATTCACTTATGTTATTGCTATAATCTGTATCTTTAGATCATTACTTTTTTCTAACAAAGAGAAGTCTGTGTGGTAACGACTAGCTGCATTTTATGCGATTAGTTAAAAATGGAGCTATTATAATATTACTGATTAAATCAACTATAAAAAAGTGCCTTGGTAAAAAAGAGAGTGGTTTTGGGGGGGATGGGGTTGAAGGGTGGGCGATTTCTTTTGTAAGTGTAAAATAAATGAACACACGTTGGATGCCAAATTTTAAAAAAAGTTTTTTGGGGAAAAAAAGCGCAAGAGAGTGAGAAGGTAATATTTTCTTCTATGCTCTAATCTCCTATTAATGACAAAGAATGTAAAGACATTTAATAGAGGTGGTTTTTTTCGTTTGTTTTTCTGGGGAGTCTGTGTTTAAGCATTTGTGGGACACTCCTCATAATCTCTCATAGGATACACTTGCTCATGTATTATTTTAGGCTGAAGTTCTCAGGAGATGGAATCCTCAAACAGCTAGAATCTGTATAATGTACAAAATATCCGAAGAGGGTCAAGATTTTGAGAGGGCTCTCAGTGACATGATTGCACTGGTAGATGTCCCAACACTTTCCCCATTACATCTAATCTCATCCTAGGAAGCAGTGGCATTCTGGGGATGAGAGCCAGTACTCCAGAGTGAATGACAACTTTGATGGATGCACTACAAAGCCCAGGCATTCATCTTTGAAATAGATTTACAACATTATTAAAGGAGAAGGCTGAAGCATCACCATAATTTAACTGGATATAAAATGAAAACAGGCCTTCTAAAATGGAAACCTGAAATCCCAGAGAGGCATTTAAAAGGTGGTTACTGACAGATCTGTCATGGCCAGTTTATGAGCTGTGAAAGCTCTGTGCTGTCAAAGCTTCCTTCAGGACACCAGCATTTAAGGCTCATAAGGCCATCGGTTGGATGCTCTTCTTATACTGAGGAAATCCTAAGGGTGGTTGTAAGATGATAGATTTAGCTCCCCTGAGACCTGGCATTTAATCGTCTGTGATAGCAACATGAGGCCAAGTGCAGTTTGACCAGTGTCCCAGATCACTGAGGAAATGTTTTACAGCTCATTCCTCCAGATGGAAGGTAGATTTTAAAAACTATATATTACTTTATAACCTCGGTCGCAGAATAATCGGAAATAATGAATAATCTCATTAGCTGACACTGAATGTACCAGCAGTCCTAACGGATCTTCTAGGTGGCCAAAGGAAATGGTATTCAAGTCAAGCACAGATTTCTGAGGTTACAAACAAGTAGGTAACAAAGTAAAGCACCCAGCACTATTAGGTCTTAAAATGCTGATTGGGTTAGATCACTCTCAGAAACATTTACTCTCCGAGTGGTAATACCCTAACTGGAGATCATCCCCACTTTACCTTCATTGTCCCCTGCTTCTAGCTTCATCACTTATAGAAAAAAAAAAGTAATAACCTGCAGGCTTCTCGGCATAGTGTTCAAAGCTTTAGAGCATCTGGTCCACCCCATTTCCTATTTTCCATCTCTCAGCATACCTAAACTCCAGTTGACCCTCCATCTGCTCCTAAGTCCGCAAGCTCACTTTGTGCTCCTTTCTGGTGACTTTAGCCATGTTCCACCCTTGCCGAGAAGGCCTTCTTCCCTTTAAACTTCATCCATATCCAAAGATTCAGCTTAAATGCCATTTTTTTATGAAGTCCTCCCCATCCCTATTATATATTCAGGATTCCTTCTCTTTGTTTTCACATCCTATGGTTTATTCTTACATTATAGAATTATTCCTAGTATTGGAGTTTGAGGTTTACATGGGCTTGTTTTATATCGGGATGGAATCCCTTTCCCAGCCAAATGACCTGGAGCACTTTATCTAACCCTCTGAGCCTCAGGATTTTTTCCCCCACTGGGTTGTGGGAAGCACCTAACAGTGTTTGATGCAGAGTAGGCAATTAAAATGCATTAAAGAAACATCAGGCTCACCCCATCCATGAAAAAAAGTCATTGTTCTCAGCAAAATGAGAACAAAAAAGATTATGAAGTAAGATTTTGTTGTTTTTGATAGTAATTACTTAGCAAAAAGAAGAAGGAGGAGGAGAGGGAGAAAGAGAAAAAAAAAAGCAATTTTCTCTAATAACCCTCTAAAAACATTACTGATGTTTGAAATACAAATGTCTAAGAACGAATGCATTTTTTGAACTATGATTTAAAATGGTACGTGTTTAACATTACTTTCCTACTTTTTATGCAACTACCTGTCAAAACACAGGAAAGGAATAAACAAGTGAGAATTTTTTTGTTGTTTTTATTGAGATATGATTGACATATAACATTGTGTAAATTTGAGGTAGACAATGCATTGGTTTGATGCACTTGTATATTGCAATATGATTACTTTTTCAAATGGTTAATCCATCATTAATGAATAGGATGGGTGTGGGTTGGGGGGGAGGATATATTTGGCCTGATTTATTTTTTCTAATTATGCAATTAAAATTAAAACATTCTGGTATTGGCCTGAGAATCAAAAGGCAGGTCAAAGTAGCAAGTAGATAGTGCTGAAATTTTAACCATATTTGGAGAGGATGTTCAGGATAATCAACTTAAAATGTGGGCTCCTATGATTTATGCAAAGCTCACTCTGCCCTAAGGAGACATCTCAAGGTGGGAAGTGGCCATCCACTTAACACACTGAAACCAGAAACATAAGCATGTCGAGAGGTGGGGAAAAAGCTGGAAATGCAGGATGAGCCAGATGCTCTGTTAAACACTATGCTAAAGAGGCCTGCAGGTTTTTTTTCCTGGAATTAATGAGGCAGGAGCTGGTGATGGTGGGGAGGGGATAGATTTACACAGCCCCCCCAAATTGAAAGCTAAAAAGAGTTGCTGATTTTCAGATGTTAGTTGTAAGGAGCTGCTATTCCCACAGGCAAATCTAAGTGGTGGGCTCCAGGAGATTTAAGACTGGGAATGCTTGATTGGTTTGATTGATTCAGCAGACAAATTGGTATTCTCTAGGTGTTTTGTATGTTTACTTCATGCCATTCTCATGGCATCTCTCTGAGACTGATGTTGTTACTTACACTGTACACTTAGAAATTTTGGGCATAGAGAGATTAAGTAATTTGTTTAAGGCCACCCACTTAGTAAGTAGAAGATGCACAGATATCCGGTGTGACTTCAGTGCACGAAAGCCACTATGCTATATTACACCTCCTACATGCACACTTCCAACACACACAACCTCCTACACGCACACTTCCAACACACACAATCTCCTACATGCACACTTCCAACACACACAACCTCCTACGCTCACACTTCCAACACACACAACCTCCTACGTGCACACTTCCAACACACACAACCTCCTACGCCACACTTCCAACACACACAAACACACAGACACAATCAAAGAAACATCACAAAAGCATGGAGAAAGATCTTGTCATTAACAGAGGAGCTAGGAAAGATATGTTTTTGGAAAAAAATAAAGTTTGACCCTCGTTTCTTTCCCTTTTCCCCATTAAACAAAGAAACAAACAAAAAAACAAAACAAGGCAGGTTAAAAAACTCAATTAAAGCAGTAATAACCTCAATGAAACAAACCAAAGAAAAATATGGATTAAAATGGCATATGAGTAGGGGGATCTGGGTGGCTCAGTTGGTTGCTGTTGAGCAGCAGACTCTTGGTTGCAGCTCAGGTCATGATCCCAGGGTCCTGGGATGGAGCCCACACATTGTCTGTCAGGCTCCACACTGAGCATGGAGTCTGTTTGAGATATTCTCTCTCCTTCTCCCTCTACTTCTCTTGCCTCTCACGTGCACTCTATCTCTTTCTCTCTCTCAAATAAATAAATACATCTTTAAAGTAAAATAAAATGGCATATGACTGAATAGTTAAATATACTCAGAACTGTAACAGGTTTCTAATCACAAAAAGGAAAAGAATCACAAATGAAAAGATTGCTGTATTGACTACATAATATATATACACATATATTATTGATAGAAAATAGTTACAAACAAAAATTTAATGAATGGCAGACCAGGAAAATATTTATTATCAATTAGTATGAAAAAGAGAGGATTAATATTCTCAGTAAAGATTTAGCTAGAAAAACACTTTGAAAATAGACAAAGATTATAGAAGAGTGCATATAAATGACTACTACACTAATAAAATGAACAAGTTCATTAGTGATCATAGAGATTCAAATGAAAACTACAAAATACCATTTTAACCTATCAAACTGGCTTGGATTTTAAGCATTTCTATTGGCTAAAATGAGAACAGACATTCTCATACACCATTATGACTATAATTCAAGTCAATATTCAAATAAATAAATTTCACTATATACAAAGTACCCATAAAGGAGTCATACCCTTTCATTCAGTAATTATTCTGCTTCAAGGAGTATATCTTAAGAAGGTACTAGATGTTGTATAAGATCTAGAATGTACTAAGATATTAGAAACAACTACACGTCTAATAATAAATCCAAATAAGTTAAATAAATTCGTGTTGTGGAATATTACAGAGCTATTTGAGATAGTGTTTTTGAAGGATGTTAAAGTTTTCTGATAACTAGTCACAATTTTACAAATTAAGTGAAAAAGCAGTAGACAAACTTGGACATGGCAGGATCACAGCTTAATAACACACACAAGCACACATGCACACACACACACAAACACACACACTTGCACATATATATGTAAGCATGCCTAGCTATGGAGGAAATACTGCAATACAAAAAATACCACCAAAGAATAAAAAATGCTGACAGGAAAATAATCAAATTACTATAGGAGTAATTTTATTTTCTATATACTTTTCTGTAATTTTCTATGAGCATTTAAAAAATAATTTTGAAATAGGGGCGCCTGGGTGGTTCAGTCAGTTAAGTGTCTGCCTTCAGCTCAGGTCATGATCCCAGGGTCCTGGGATTGAGCCCCACATTGGGCTTCCTGCTCAGCGGGGAGTCTGCTTCTCCCTCTCCCTCTGCCTCTGCTGGTGTGCTCTCTCTCGCTCACTCTCTCTCTCAAATAAATAAATAAAATCTTTAAAAAAATAATTTTGAAATGGAAAACAAGTTTTGAAAAACAACCCTCTCCTATTTCAGATTAAGGATACATCACTGTACACTGATCATAGCCATGGATTGTTGGTCAGTGAAGTGAGTTGCTAATCACCTGATTTAGAGAGCCAATCCAGGCAAGCCCTTAGATCCCTAAGGGTATTTTACATTAAATTATTTATATCAGTAATTTATAACTCCAGTTACATTACCAGAACATCATTTGTGGTCAGCAGTTTTGGAAAAACTTTTTATTTTTAAATACACACTCATTCACACACATTATATGTACACATATATACACATACATATACACTTATAAAGATGTATATATAATTTATATATACCTAAACTTATATATGAATTTATATGTACAGGTATGTACATTTATAACAAATGGCATATATTATTTTGAAAGGAATAGAACATTTTTTTCTGAATGTTTTATTGCATTTCTGCCTTTTTTGAAATTGCAGCCATATCTAGTCCATAGTACTTAAAGCTCTCTTGGTCAGATACATGAAATCTCATTATTATACTTAAACTACTTAGTATTGAATGTGGACCTAAAATGTCATGTTTTAACCTTTTAAATATGAAAACGTGAAGAAATATGCAATCACATATTTCAATAAAGCTAAATTTCATTTTCAGCCTCAACTTATTATGATTTGATCAGGATCACAGATGAAATTACTCTTATAAATAATACATGGGTATTTCATCTGGATTTTGATGTAGATTTCTACAGTGTGGAATTTTACTGCCTTATATTACTATGCATTCTTGGATTTTATACCAAAAGTTATGGCCAGTAATAATATAATGCATTAGAATTTAGTATGATGTCACAAACCCCCAAAAGAATTTACAGATACAATTAAAAGTATAAAATAACGTGGACTTTTATTTTACTTGATTTCTGCTTCTGAAAGTAGCAATTTTTGTGATAATAAAAGAAATGTTTCTATTAAAAAATCAATGCCTTCAAAGCATTTTCATCATCTTAAAAAATTCACAATTGTTTCTACATGCTATTGATTGTATCAGTCCCAGTATGTGATAATAATTTGTTTGGTTTTCAGTCTTTCTCAAAAGGGTTTATAGCTTGGACATTATTTAGATAAATAGCCCATTCTACTCCTAGTCTCTTCCCTTCTCCAGGCCTATAAATGGTTCCCCGCTGCCCTGAGCAAATGACCTCTATCCAAAACCTTTCCTCGCATAAAGGAAAAAGGATGTATGAAATATCTATTATACACCAGATGCTTATGCATATGCTACTTCACTGAATCCTCAAATAGCCCATATAGTAGGCCACATCACTTGGGCAAAGAAAAGAGAAGCAAGTAGAGGATATTGCACACCAATGAGAATTTTTGTCTTTCCCAAATCAGCTACTCCAGCCCAGATACCACATGACCCACAGGTCTCTGTTTCTACTGGATGAGATAAAACACATCATGCAGGAGAAATTTTCTATTTCCCCAGAACAGAGAGATAATAGGAAATATGGAGGAAATCCATAGGAAAATATGGTATTTCTATTTTAAATAGAGTATATACTGTGCACATATGTTTTGGGATTGACCCAGAATTATTTCTGCTGTGATAATTCGCATCTCATTGCTGTTCAGTCGTAACTGTTAGTTTTCATAGTCTTTTTTAGAAGAATTTCAACCCCGTATTTTTATAAAGCAGATTCAGAAAACCTGGAGATTATTTAGATTTGTTACTTTTATGGAAAGATAAAACATAATTGGAAATGGGGAAATGTTGGTCAAAGGGAACAAAGTTACAGTTATGCAGAATGAATAAATTCTGGGGGTCTAATGTACAGCATGATGACTAGAGTTAATTATATTGTATCGTATACCTGAAATTTTCTAAGAGAACAGATCTTTTTAAAATTTTTTTTAAAGTTTTTAATTCCAGTTAGTTAATATACAGTGTTATATTAGTTTCAGGTGTACATTATAGTGATTCAACACTTCCATACATCACCCAGTGTTCATCACAAGTGCCCTCCTTCATCCCCATCCCCCATTTCACCCATTCCCCCCACCCACCTCCCCTCTGGTAACCATGTTTATTCTCTATACTTAAGAGGCTGTTTCTTGGTCTCTCTCTCTCACTCTTTTTCCCTTTGCTCTTTGTGTTTTTTTCCCCTTAAATTCCACATATGAGTGAAATCATTATGGTATTTGTCTTCCTCTGACTTATTTCGCTTAGCATTATACTCTCTAGCTCATTGCAAATGGCAAGATTTCATTCTTTTTATAGCTGAATAATATTCCACTGTATATATATATATACATAGTATGTGTGTACATATATATATACCACATCTTCTTTATCTGTTCATTACTTGATGGACACTTGAGCTGCTTCCATATCTTGGCTTTTGTAAATAATGCTGCTATAAACATAGGGGTGCATGTGTCCCTTTGAATTAGTGTTTTTGTATTCGTTTGGTAAATACTCAGTAGTGCAATTGCTGGATTGTAAGGTAGTTCTATTTTTAACTTTTTGAGGAACCTCCATACTGTTTTGCACATTGTCTGTGCCAGTTTGCATTCCCAAAAAGAGTGCATGAAGGTTCCTTTTTCTCCACAGTCTCACCAACACCTGTTGTTTCTTGAGTTTTTGATTTTAGCCACTCTGACAGGTGTGAAGTGTTATTTCCTTGTGGTTTTGAATTGCGTTTCCCTGATGGTGAGTGATGTTGAGAATCTCTTCATGTGTCTGTTGGCCATCTGGATGTCTTCTTTGGAGAAATGTCTGTTCGTGTCATCTGCCCATGTTTAAATTGGATTATTTGTTTTTTTGGCGTTGAGTTTGATAAATCCTTTATATATTTGGGATACTAACTCTTTATCAGATATGTCATTTGTAAATATCGTCTCCCATTCTGTAAGTTGCCATTTCGTTTTGTTAATTGTTTCCTTTGCTGTGCGGAAGCTTTTTATTTTGATGTAATCCCAATAGTTTATTTTTGCTTTTGTTTCCCTTGCTTCAGGAGACCTATCTAGAAAAAAGTTGCTGTGGCTGATGTCAGAGAAGTTGCTGCTGGTGTTCTAGAGAGCAGATCTTATATGTTCTCACCAAATACACATAAAAAGATAACTATGTGAAGTAATGGATTTGTTAATTAGTTTGATTGTGGTAATCATTTCACAATGTGTATGTATATCAAAACATCACATTGTGCACCGTAAATAAAAACAATTTGTCAGGTATACCTCAATAAAATTGGAAACAATTTAAAAAGAAAATTAATAAATTACACTATATATAAAAATAATTTGAATATTGCTTTTTTCATGATGGAAACTCAATTACCTTTTTCCTAGGAATTGTCTTATCTTGTCTTAGTTTCAAATTCAACTCCGTAGGTACAAAACATTAGGGAGGCATTTATGAACAAAATGCATCTGTGGCATACTATTTGATGCTAGACAATACAAACCTTTCCAAAGCATAAAAGAATCCCCCTATTCATTTCATTAGGTTTTAAAAGCATGTGCTTATATTCTTGCTTTGACTTAGTTCTTGTTACCTTTGGCAACAACTGTCTGTAATATATGAACACACATGGCCTCCTTGAATAATGGCTGTTCTATTTCTTTCAATAGTTTGAAAGACTTGTAGCTCACATGGCTGATTATGAAGCTTCATTCACTTCTGAAATAAGTCTCCCTTCTTTCTTGATGACATATGGTGTGTATTTTAGGGAAATATTTTTAACATTAAAACATCACCAGGGAAAAAAAAGATTAGGGTGTTTTGACATTTATTTAATCTCTTACAGGAGAAAAATCAACCTTGTTAGATGAAAGAATTTATATTTATTCAAACTCTTTTGAAGAAACATTAAAGATGGGTTCAAAACATTTGTAATTACGTTTTACCTTGGAAAGCTTTTCATAATTCAACAGTCAATGTTTCTTTTAAGGCTTCTCAACGGAGAAGATAGATTTCCTTGGGACTCACATATAAAACTAAGAGCATTAGCAAATGTGTAAGAGTGGCCGTACCACAGGCTCCCGGAGCGTGCAGATGGATAGTGAACAATTAGCCCCCTCATCCAGCTGTCCCTTCAGTCTGCATTTTCCAGTGGGAGCCACCAGCTTCATCTGGCTACTGAGCAGGTGTACTGTGACTAGTCTGAACCGAGATGTTCAGTAAGTGTAAAGCACACAGTGGATTTCAAGGATTTAGTAAGAGAAAAAGAGAATATAAAATATCATCATTTCATATTGATCATATGTTGTAATGATAACATTTTAGATATATTGGGCTAAGTATATTATTAAAATGAAATAATTTTCACTTTTTAAAAATGTGACTACTAGAAAGTCAAATTTTACATACGTGGCTCACATTTATGGTTTGTGTTATATTTCCGTCGTGTACAAAACATTTGAGTAAAAATGTGCTTCACTTTTCTTTTTTTTTCTTTTATTATGTTATGTTAGTCACCATACATTACATCATTAGTTTCTGATGTGGTGTTCCACAATTCATTGTTTGCGTATAACACCCAGTGCTCCATTCAGTATGTGCCCTCTTTAATACCCACCACCAGGCTAACCCATCCCCCCATCCCCTCCCCTCTAGAACCCTCAGTTTGTTTCTCAGAGTCCATAGTCTCTCATGGTTCGTCTCCCCCTCCGATTTCTCCCCCTTCATTTCTCCCTTCCTACTATCTTCTTTTTTTTTTTTTTTTTTTTTAACATATAATGTATTATTTGTTTCAGCGGTACAGGTCTGTGATTCAACAGTCTTACACAATTCACAGTGCTCACCATAACACATACCCTCTCCAATGTCTATCACTTTTCATATTGGTGTTCCATGTTCCCTATAATGTTTCCAAGTTAATCGTTTTTTACTAAATTACATGTCAGGTGGAGCTGCTTTCTTAATCAACTGAGCTAGCTCTCACTATGAGGTGGTAAGCCTGGTCTTAAGTGTTCTAGTTAGGTAATACAGCAACTGCAGTATGAGTCCCTACAATGTGCTGAGTGAGTTAGGTACATTATTTCATGTACTCTTTACAACATGCCATGATGGAGTTATTGGAACGCAGTAACTCCATCACGTTGTTATAGTTATAGTTATGTGGTTATAGATTTAAGATAATGAAACTGAATCTCAGATGCTTAGAGTGACTATATGGCTAAGTCAGAATTCAAAACAGAGTTTGCCCATGGTTTTTTCACTGTGCAATTTCCTTTCTTTCCTCTATCTCAAGGCCTTCCAAGAAATCTATCAAGATACCAACTTCTATCAAGGAGTGATGTCAAAGTATACTGATCTTTGGGGGTGATATGATTCATGAATTAGGAGGATGAATCATGATGAGGATGATTGTGGGTAACAGTTATACAAGATTTCTTCAACCTCAGATGCTCTACAATCATTATGCAATTAAATAGGTATCTCAAGGACCTATACATCATGGCATTTACTGAAATGGGCCCTTTAGATATTTCTGTGCACACTTATCATGACAAAGATCAAATAACAACACTGGCAATATTAAAATAACTTCGCCCTCTTCGAACTAAAATTATTTTCTTTGAATTAGAGAAAACTAATTTGAAACTAAATATATACTAAAACCTCATTGTTAAATTGTTTATACCCTGACCCATATTTAGTACTAGTAATATTTGATGAGTTGAACAATGAAATCCATTAAAACATTATGTTGAAACCTTCGTTGACTAGGTTATGCTGATTTGTTTCCCTGGCCAACCTTGGCTGTGGACATCTTTCCCTTTTGTTCCCAGGCCAAGGTGGGAACTAATTGTAGTCATAGTTCCTTCCATGACACATAGCTGTTCTGTCCAGAAGCCACCAAAATAATCCCACAAATATCCGCAGGTTAGAGAAAGGTAAGAAAGCTTGCCTTTAAGCAATTTGTAGTTACCACTGCTTTCACAGTGGTAATTCCCACGAGATTGTGCCTTATAGATTCATTTCTGATCTTCTGACCTGTCTCCTGGCTAAGAGGGGTATAAACCTTTTCTCCGATCCTGCCTCTGCCATCAGATGCACATGTATACAGAGTCCTTTAACGTTAGTTGAGAAACCATGTGATTTCAAAAGAAATTGTACCTAAAGGATGCTGTAATTCATACTTACCAAAAAGAAATTCTTGGTAATAAAGAACTTCCCACTTTTTAGGCATTTTCTGATATCCTCTATCTTTAAGCCACTGGCCATATCATCTATCATTATCTCCTATAGTAAATATAAAAACAAAAAACATGTATAGTATCCGTTAATTAGTATTGGAGGGAAATACTATTCAGAGTGAAGTTATTTTAAAGCTGGCTTCTTCGGTGATCATGATTTGCCATGACAACATGTACTCCAGGCTATGCAAGTTTAGAAGAAAAAAGATCTCTTCATGGATAGAGATTAATTTGATTTAATTTTGTTTTTTTAAACTATCTTCCATCCCTCCCAACCCCCGACTAGTTTTGCAGTGAGAATCCATATGTAAATCACGGATCCTGGCAGTTGGAGGAGAGGCAGATGGGCTTAAATCTTGAGGTTAAGCATCTTAATCAGACTCCACAAGTAAAAAGAGGGAGAAAAAATTTTTTAACAAGCTGCTTTAAAAATATTCTAGCTTGTAATTATGAGCTGCACATTAGACTTTATATAGCATATTCATTCTTCTACTAGTATCTTCATTAATTAAATAGGATCCACAGTTTGTCTTAGAATTTTTATATGTTTTTTAACAATAAGTATATACAGGTCATAAAAATGTACTAGTCCATCTTAAAATATAATTTAAAAATATCAATTAAAAAGCAAAATTAGTAATGATCATTTATGGAGCACCTCTTATGTTATAGGCACTTTGTATGATAGAGGGGGTAGATATTATCTCTGTCTCACAGATGAAGACGCTAAGGCTCAGAAGGTTAATTACTTACTTATTATTATGTAATTAGTAAATGGCAGAGTTGCCTAAATGGCATAGGTCTGCCTAACTCAAAAACTAATCTTCCATGATGTTTGATCTAAAATATCAAGCTATAATGTGGAAAGTACAAAAAATCTGAAATTTTTATCTACATATTAGCACCAAAATTCTGGATTTTTGGCATAATAGCCTTTTGGTATCATCCTCCAGGATTTGGCCTCTTTGGTACTGCATTTACTAAAAGGTTTATGTTTTTTAAAAAAACTTGATGTCACAGATGCTTATAAGTAGTAGTACTGTTACGGGGAGAAGTAATATTTTAAGAATAAAGCTTAAGGAATTTAGGTAGTTGAATTTAATAGTAGAAAGATAGATGGAAGGTACTGTGGTGTTCAGTAAATCCTGTCATTGATATTGTGACATTTAGCTGCTATAGAAAACCATTGTGTTTTTTCAGTTGAGTGGTAAATTGAGAAGTAGGAGTCTCTGAGAAACCTTGACACGTGCTAGCATTTTGAATGGAGTTTGGAACAAAGCATTAGAACAAAACTCAATTAAAAGCAAGTCAGGAAGCCTCTGCAGATGAAGTTCTGGAGTAGTAGCTTTTTCTTTACTTTGCACGCTGTAAAATTCATCTTACTTTAATTCTCTATTGGTTTTGGTACAAACGACAAGATAATGGCCTTTGTTCAAATTTGGAAAATTACCTTTTTAATGAAATGGAATGTAAACAGCCAATGTTTTTGCTATTAAAAGAAAATCCATGTGGCTTTATGTAAAAGAAAAACCTGTAAGGATTACCATCGGTGTGAGCCAACTTCTCCAGTGTTTTTCTTGAACATTTTTATGCAAAAAATAAGCTCTGTTAAAAGGAGAAAAAAGTGTTATACTGATTATATTCAACATTCTAAAATTTGAATAGTACCACAATTTTTTAGTGTAAGCACACACACACACACACACACACACTATGCAATATGTGTGTGTATGTATGTATATTATAGTTTTTTTTAATAGCTTTTCTAATTTTATTTTATTCTTTTTTATTCTTATGTTAATCCCCATGTATATTATAGTTTCTATAAATTTGTGAAAATATGTATATATATTCATACACATATATTCATTTGTTGTAGGAAACTATAATATAGAAATAAAAAGGAAACTTGCTTTTCCTTTGGGAGGGAGTAGAAAACTGGAGGGGGGAGTTATAATGTGACCAAGAATCTTTTGTTCAGTCAGTGTAGAACCAGAAGAACAGAGAAATCTGTTCCTGTTGATCCCACAAATGCACATGTTTGAGGGAAATAAAGGAGGTATCTTGTTTGAGGTACAAAAGTAATTGTTCAATGTGAGTACCTTCATAGGAGGCCACCAGAGTAAAATTTTCATGTGGTTTGTGTTCCATATTATATAATTTTATAGCAGTTAAATTAATATGATATACCACTATTTTCATGGCATGAGATCCATTTTTAATATTGCTGTCTTACTAAATGAAGCCATTACCTTTAAGAATGGAAGCTAGGTAGAAAAAGTCTCTTGACCAGAATTGTGTTAATCCCTGGTCTGTTTTTTATGTAATAATTCTTTAAAAGGCTTTGCTTTGTCATGGACAGGTAGTAGCATTTATAACTTAACACTTTAATTTAAATAAGCTGGTGTTTGAAATAGATGACACATTCATTTGGGGAAGTTAATGATATGGTAAAATAAATTCAGAGTTGCTTTTACCTATAACATGAAACTTTTTTTAAAAAGATTGTTTTTAAGTTTTTATTTAAATTCCAGTTAACATACAGTATAATATTAGTTTCAGGTGTACAATATAGTGATTCAACACTTCATACAACACCCCGTGCTCATCACAAGTGCACTCCTTAACTCCATCACCTATTTCACCGATCCCCCCACCCACCTCCCCTCTAGTAACCATTAGTTTGTTCTCTTTAGTTAAGAGTCTGTTTCTTGGGGTGCTGGGTGGTTCAGTGGGTTAAGCATCTGCCTTCAGCTCAGGTCATGGTCCCAGAGTCCTGGGATCTAGCCCAACATCGGGCTCCCTGCTCAGTGGGGAGCCTACTTCTCCCCCTTCCTCTCCCTCTGCCTCTCCCTCTGCTTGTTCTCTCTCTGTCAAATAAATAAATAAAATCTTAAAAAAAAAAAGTCTGTTTCTTGGTTTGCCTACTTCTCTCTTTTTTTCCCCTTTGTTTCTTTGTTTTGTTTCTAAAATTCCACATATAAGTGAAATCATATAGTATTTGTCTTTCTCTGCCTGACTTATTTCACTTAACATAATACTCTCCAGCTCCATCTATGTCATTGCAAATGGCAAGATTTCATTCTTTTTTATGGCTGAGCAATAATCCATTATATATATTATATGCCTCTTCTTTCGATGGACATCTGGGCTGTTTCCATAATTTGGCTATTGTAAATAATGCTACTATAATCCTTGGGGTGCATGTACCCCATCCCATTGGTATTTTTGTATTCCTTGGGTATATACCTAGTAGTACAATTCCTGGGATCATAGGGTAGTTCTATTTTTAATGTTTTGAGGAACCTCCATACTGTCTTCCACATTGGCTCCACCAGTTTGCATTCCCACCAACAGTGCAAGAGAGTTCCCCTTTCTCCACATCCTCAGCAACACCTGTTGTTTATTGTGTTGTTGATTTTAGCCATTCTGACCAGTGTGAGGTGATATCTCATTGCAGTTTTGATTTGCATTTCCCTGATGATGAGTGATGTTGAGCATCTTTTCATGTGTCTGTCGGCCATCTGTATGTCTTCTTTGGGAAAATGTCTATTCATGTTCTCTGCCCATTTTTTAATTGGATTATTCCTTTTAAAAACCT
>NC_138373.1:97734430-97754193 GCF_054177405.1 Leptonychotes weddellii
ATGTTTCCTGTATGTTTGTTTAATCTGATTCCTTATGCCACTTAGAAAAACATGGATTCCGGGGCGCCTGGGTGGCTCAGTCGTTAAGCGTCTGCCTTCGGCTCAGGTCATGATTCCAGGTCCTGGGATTGAGCCCCGCATCGGGCTCCCTGCTCGGCAGGAAGCCTGCTTCTCCCTCTCCCACTCCCACTGCTTGTATTCCCTCTCTTGCTGTGTCTCTCTCTGTCAAATAAATAAATAAAATCTTTAAAAAAAAAAAAGAAAAACATGGATTCTGTTCTGCATTTGTTATTTTAACCATTTCTTGCATGATATAGCACCTTTAAACCATCTAGATAAGAGGGCTGTCCTTAGAGATAATTAACCATCTGATTGACCTGCCATCAATGATGCTATACTTTCCTTAGAAATATTTGTCATTATACCTCTCATAAGGAAAAATAATGGAAAAACATTACTGTACATGAAAAGTGTAAATAGAAAACGCACATATCCCTACACCCGCTAGAACAAAATAGAGTAATCAAGCCATATTCTTTTAGTCCATAATTTATTTCAGTGAAGGTGCATTTATATCCTGGAGGATCACATTAACATTTTCAAAGTAATGGAATTGTTTAATGTTTTACAACAATTCAACTCAATAATTAGAATCCCTGTTTTAGGCTGTAAAATGTTGCTTACTCAATTTCATGGCTTTCCAAAGAATTTAAAGAGTCCTCAGTATACTTACAAATAGGCTCAGATTACCTATATAACATTGTCTCTCTCTCTCTCTCTCTCTCTATATATATATATATATATATATATGAAATTAAGTTAATATGGTAAAACTGTCAGTTTAACAGGTAAATAGGAGATTACCTATTTTTTCTGAATAGGTTGTTTTTCGTGTGTTTATTTGTTCATTGTTTTCATCTCTGTTGTCTACCTAAAAAATCTCCACTAGCTAGAAATTCAGAATCCATTCTCAGTGTGCTCTTTTACCTCCTTGATTTTTTTTTTTTTTTGTGAGAGACAGAATGAGAGACAGAGAGCATGAGAGGGGAAGGGTCAGAGGGAGAAGCAGACCCCCCGCTGAGCAGGGAGCCCGATGCGGGACTCGATCCCGGGACTCCAGGATCATGACCTGAGCCGAAGGCAGTCGCTTAACCAACTGAGCCACCCAGGCGCCCACCTCCTTGATTTTTTAAAAAGATTTTATTTACTTAGTTGAGAAAGAGCGCATGCGCACACACATGCACGCTAGGAGGGGGAGGGGCAGAGGGAGAGAGAGGGAGAGAATCTCAGACAGACTCCCCGCTGAGCATGGAACCCAACATGGGGCTCCATCGCATGACCCTAAGATCATGACCTGAGCTGAAATCAAGAGTTGGTCATTTGACCAACTGAACCACACAGGCACCCCACCTTCTTGATTTTATAACTATTCATGATTCACCCTATGGAATTTGTTTTCCTCATCAAGCACAAATGTGAACATTGTGCTGTTATTTTCAGAATGATCTATCAGCAGTGCTATCCCTCTGAATATCTGTTCATCTTAACTCTATGGCTCTCAGGACACGTGGGGGACAGTGTTTCTGAGAGGAGAGTGCATGTTGGGACAGGTCATTTAGAAGGCTACTGGGAGATCCCTCAAACAAGAATGACATGATTGGGAAATGTCAAAGGAGGCATAAGGAGAGCAGAGATGTCCCACCTAATTGCTGCAAGGGAAGAAAATGACAGCATGGGCAATTTTTGTTATTTAAATAGAGTGTGTGTTTATGTGTGTCAGAAGGACCAAACTACTCAGAGAACCAAAGAAATCTTACCAGATGCTTTTCTAGATACCATAAAACCAACAAAAAGGAGAAAAATATGAAGATGTGGTTTGACTTCACAAAAATAATGTTGAATTTCATCATGTATATGGATGTTTGCTAAGAAAACCAAAATAAATAATAATAATAACTAGCATACACTGAAGCTAGTCACATTTTTAAACATTCTATAAACATTGCCACATTTAATCCTCACAACAACCCTATGAGTTATGGTCAGATAATGTAAGTTGTCCTCAAAGTGACAGAGCTGAAATTAGAAACTAAGTAGTATGATTCCAGAATATGTGCTATGGGGATAGTAGATGATAAACAAATGAAAAACAAAGAAGCAAAAGAAAAAATCAGCTGTGTAAAGATTGCTTGTTGAGAAGTAAAATAGAATGCTAGGATAAAGAGTGCATAGGTGGCTATTTTTGACTAGGAGTTCAGAGAACCCTTCCCTGAGGTTTCAGCTGAACACTGTATGACAAGAAGCCTGCAAAGCACAGATGAGACAGCTAATGCAATAATTCCTTTATTCCCTATCCTTATTCCCTATTATTGAGTTGAACTGTTGCAAAACATTAAACAGAAATAGCAGGAAGGGGCTTGGTGTGAACCAGAAACAAAGAAAAGGCCAGATCGAAAATGGTACCAGATTGGAGAGGGGGACTCTCAGTTTTATTCCATTGATCTATATGTCTGTCCTTATGCCATCAGTCCTTTGCATTTCCATATGAAATTTAGGATCAGCTTGTCAATTCTGCCAATCACAGCTGGAGTTTTGATAGGGATTGCACTGAATCTGCATATTATTTTGAGGAGTATTTCCATTTTGACAATATTAAGTCTTTCAGTCTATGAGCATGAAATGCCTTATATTTACTTAGGTCTTCTTTAATTTCTTCCAACAATGTTTTGTAGTTTTCAGAGCACAAATCTTGAACTTGAAAACTTTATTCCTAAATATTTTATTCTTTTTGATGCTATAATAAGTGACATTTTTCTTAATTTCATTTTCAAATTGTTTATTGCTAGTGTATGGAAAAACAATTGAGTTTTGTATAGTGATTTTATATCCTACAACCTTGCTGAACTCCTTCATTAGTTCTAATAATTGTGTATCTCTGTGTGTTTGTATGTGTATGTCTGTATTCCTTAGAATTTCTATATAAAAGATTATATCATTTGTTAATAAACAGGGCTTTATTTCTTCCTTTCCAGTTTGGATTCCTTTTGTTCATTTTTCCTGCCTAATTACCTAGTTAGAATCTAGTACGGTGTTGAATAATACGTTTTAAGAGTGGTAATCCTTGTCTTTTTTTCTGATATTAATAGGAAAGGTTTCAGTTTTCATCATTAAGTGTGATTTTAGGTGTGGGGTTTTTCATAGATAGCTTTTATCAGTTAAGGAAGTTTCTTTCTATTGTTTAAGTGATTTTATCATGAAATGATGTTGAGTTTTGGAGTTGGTTTTGCCAAATGATTTTTCTCTATTAAGATAATAATGTGATTTCTTGGGGTTCATTCTTCTGTTAACATAGTACATTATATGGACATTTTCACATGTTAAACAAATTTTACATTCTTGGGATAAGTTCTAATTGATCATTGTGTATGATCTTCTTTTCTATGTTGCTGGATTCTGTTAGCTAATATTTCTTTGAGGCTTTTTTCATCTATATTCTTAAGAAATATGGTCTTGTAATTTTCTATGGTCTTGATATTTTTGTTTGGTTTTGATATCAGAGCAAGCCAGTTCATGGAATGAGTTGTGATGTATTCCTTTCTCTTATATTTTGGGAGTAGAGTGTAAAGGATTGATACTAATTTTTCCTTTCCTCTATTGGGTAGAATTTACTAGTAAAGTCATCTGGACGTGAGCTTTTCTTTATGGAGAATTTTTTTTTTTTTAAGATTTTATTTATTTATTTGACACAGAGAGAGAGAGAGAGCACAAGCAGGGGGAGTGGCAGGCAGAGGCAGAGGGAGAAGCAGGCCCCCTGCTGAGCAGGGAGCCTGATGCGGGGCTCTATCCCAGGACCCCGGGATCATGACCTGAGCTGAAGGCAGTTACTTAACCAACTGAGCCACCCAGGCGCCCCTTTATGGAGAATTTTTAAATTATTAATTCCATCTCTTTACTTGTTATAGGTCTATTTAGATTTTCTATATACTCTTGATTTAGTTTCATAGTTCGTATTTTTCTAGGAAGATGTCCTTTTCATCTAGGTTATCTAGTTTGTTGGTATTTAGTTGTTTAGAGCATTCCTTTATAATCTTTTTTATTTCTGCAAGGTCAGTACTAATATCTCCCTTTTCATTATTAATTTTAGTAATTTGAGTCTTCATTTTTTTAAATCTTGGTCAATCTAGCTAAAGATTTATAAATTTTGTTGATCCTTTCAAAAAAAACCAGTTTATTTTGTTGGTTGTCTGTATTGTTTTTCTATTCTCAGTTTATTTCTGTACTGATCTTTATTATTTCTGTTGAGCAAATTGGCGTCTGTTGCTTATCACCAGCAACTGCCTATTACCATAGAAGTCTGTCTAACTGTTTACTGCTTCTTGGTATCAGAGTTGCTAAGGAAAATAAGTTGTAGTGAAGTACTAGATGGAACAATGCTTTACTCACATAGGGGAGACAGAGTGAGATCAGCTTCAGCAGTGGGCATAGGTCTTCTCTTCATGTCTCTATCACCAGTGGGTTCCTCCCAGCAGCAGTTGGCTTCCATGCACCCATCCTGTGCTCCAAAAAGACTCTGTCCCCTCCTTTCAGGGAACAGATATAATAGTGGGGTTGGCCAGATGCCATATTATGCACATGCTTAAGCAGTACAAAGGGTCTGAAACAGGGTAAGATATTCCCATACAGGAGTTGTAGTCCAGCATAGGCTGTAAGGACTTATTATCTCCTGGTAAGGAAGTGTTCCAGGCCCAAGGCCCATTTTTATGCAGTTGTGTGGGGGTCTGTGGAATTGAAGAGACTGCATACATAGGAAAGTCATTCCCAACAATTTCCTTTGTTATGTGCTTTGATTCCAGCTTGCTCTTCTTTTTCTTATTTTTTAAGGTATAAGGTTAAGTTACTTATTTGAGATTTTTCTTCTTTTTCATTGTAAGCATTTACAGCTCTTTGTCTGTAAACAGTGCATCCCATAAGTTTTGATTTGTTGTACTTTTGTTTCATCCATTTAAAAATATTTTCTAATCCCCCTGCAATTTATTCTTTGACAGATTGGCTGTTTAGGAGTGTATTGTTTAATTTCCACATATTTGTGATTTTCCCAAATTTTCTTTTCCATTGTGGTCAGACAACACACTTTGTATTATTTCAACTCTTAAATTTATTGAGGCTTGGGGATGCCTGGGTGGCTCAGTCGGTTAAGCGTGTGCCTTTGGCTCAGGTCATGATCCGAGGCTCCTGGGATTGAGTCCCACGTCCCAACGGGGGATTGCTCAGCGAGGAGCCTGATTCTCCCTCTGTCTGCTGCTTCCCCTGCTTGTGCTCTCTCTCTCTGACAAATAAATAAATAAATAAAAATCTTTAAAAAAAAATCTTTAAATTTATTGAGGCTTGGTTTATGGCCTAACATATGGTCTATCCTGAAGAATGTTTTATGTGTACTTGAAAATAATGCATATTCTGTTTTGTTAGGTGGAGTATTCTAAACATGTCTGTTAAGTCCAGTTAATTTATAGTATTGTTCAAGTCTTCTATTTATTTGCTGATATTCAGTCTATTGTTCAATCCATTATTGAAAGTGGGGTATTGAAGCTTCCAACTATTGTTGAATTATCTATTTCTCCTTTTAGTTCTGTCAGTTTGTTTGCTGTATTTTGGGGCTCTGTTGTTAGATTTATATGCATTTATAATTGTATACGTTCTTGATGGTTTGGCCTTTTTATCATTATACAATCTATTTCTCTTAAGATCTGTTTGTCTGATATTAGTGTAGTCACTCCAACTCTCTTTGGGTTATGTTTTGCCTGATGTATCTTTTTTCATACTTTTACTTTCAAACTATTCGTATCTTAGAATCTAAAGTGTTTCTCTTATAGATAATATATATTATATATATGTAAAATAATATATATATATTTTAAAATCCATTCTGTCATCCTCTGCCTTTGATTTTTAGTGTTTCATCTTTTTGTGTTTAATGTGATCAGAAATATGGTAGGAATTATGTCTGCTATTTTGCTAATTGCTTTCTATATGTATTACTTGTTTTTGTACCTGTATTTTTCCATTATTACCTTCTTTTATGTTATATATATATTTTTTCTAGTGTACCATTTAAATTATCTTATTGTTTCTCTTACTATATATTTTAGAAGTCATTTTAATAGTCATTTTCTTGGCAGTTACAACTGATATTCTAACTTAAAGCAATCTAGCTTGGATTAATGCCAACTTAATTATCTTTCATGTAGAGGAGTTTTTAATTTTAATGAAGTGAAACTTACTCTTTTTTTCATGGATTGTGCCTTTGGTCTTTCACCTAAAACCTCATTGCCAGACCTAAAGTCACCTAGATTTTCTCTTATATTATGTTCTAGAGGTTTTTTTGTTTGTTTGGTTTTTGTGGGGTTTTTTTTAGCAAGGTTTATGATACATTTTGAGTTCATTTTTTGTTTTCACAAAAATGTCCTCACAGCCTGTGTTTTCAGCATAAGGCCATTGTCTAGATTTTTTGTTTTTGTTGTATGTGAATGCCCATTTATTCTAACATCATGTTGAAAAGACTGTATTTTCTCCATTGGATTGTCTTTATTCCTTTGTTAAGGATCTACTGACTATGTTTGTGTGGATCTATTTCTGGGCTCTCTATTTTGTTCCATTAATCTATTTGTCTAAGTCTTTCACCAATACCACACTGTCTTGATTACTGTAACTTTATAGAAGACTTGAATTTAGGTAGTATCAGTTATCTAATTTTATTCCTCTTTATCTTGTTGGCTGTTCTGGATCTTTTCACTTTCCATAATAAACTCTAGAATCAGTTTGTTGATATCCACAAAATACCTTGCTGGAATTTTGATTAGGATTTTGTTGAACCTATAAATCAATGTGGATAAAACTGCCACTTTAACAATATTGATTCTTCCTACTCATGAACATGGAATCATGAACATGGAATATTTTTCCATTTATTAGATATCTTCTATTTCTTTCATCAGAATTCTATAGTTTTCCTCATATAGATCTTGTACATATTGTGTACATTTTGATAGAATTATACCTAAATAGGAGTGTTCACTTTTCACTCACTTCTATTATCCATTTAAATGTTTGTGGTGTCTGGGGCGCCTGTGTGGCCCAGTTAGTTGAGCTCCGACTCTTGGTTTCAGCTCAGATTGTGATCTCAGGGTAGTGATCTCAGGGTCCTAGGATCGAGCCCCACATTGGGCTCTGTGCCCAGGGCAGAGTCTGCTTAAGACTTTCTCTCCCTCTCCCTCTGCCCCGTGCTCTCTCTCTCAAATAAATAAATAAATCTTAAAAAAAGTAAATGCTTATGATGTTTTATCATTAAGAGAGATTATGTAGAACGGTGCCTGGATGGCTCAGTTGGTTCGGCGACTGCCTTCGGCTCAGGTCATGATCCCAGGGTCCTGGGATCGAGCCCCGCATCGGGCTCCCTGCTCCGCGGGGAGCCTGCTTCTCCCTCTCCCATGCCGCCTGCTTGTGTTCCCTCTCTCACTGTCTCTCTCTCTGTCAAATAAATAAATAAAATCTTTAAAAAAAAAAAGATTAGGTAGATATTTTATCTATTTGTGTTTGATACTTCCATTTGATATTTAATATATCGAATATTGATGTTTAATATATAAAATGTTTATATTTATATTTCTATTAACAGTTTGTTAGAGGAAGATGTTAAGTTGCATTCAAATGCTTTTTTGCTGTGCATGAAGATGTTCTTTAACCTTTGACCTAGTCATCAATGAAAGTCCAGGGAAAAAAGTCTACTTGATCATGGTGTCTTCTTTTGGGGAAAAAATCAGGCCCCATTTTTTTTCTTAATTGTGAGAAATATCATATATATGGAAGAGTGCATTATATATATAGCTATATATATATGGCTGTTACATATACAGTGTAATAACCACTCCTCAGGTCAAGAAATAGACATACATAGGGACCCAAAAAAATCCTAAATCACAGTTCTTTGCTTCCTTAAGGTAATCAGAATTTGTGTTTTATATTAATAATTTACTTGGATTTCTTTGTAGTTTTGCCAACCATACATGCATCCCTAAATAATATATTATGGATTGCCCATTTTTGAATTTTACATAAATGTACACATTCTTTTATATCTTGCTTTTTTTTCAGTCAACATTACATTTGTGAATTTCTTCCATGTTGTTGGTTTACCTGTGGATTATTCATTTTCATTATTGTAAATATTTCTTTGGATTAGTATAAGGCAATTTATACATCCATTGTATTAGTATTGCTTCCAGCATTTTTGTTATCATGGTCAGTAATGCTGGAAATATTCTCATGTGCATTATTAAAGCTTCTCTAGAGCATATATTCAAAAGTGGCTTGTAGTGTGTGTGCACCATCAATTTTGTTACATGATACTAAACAGTTTTCCAAAGTGGTTGTAACAGTTTAAACACCCATCATTCAGTGGGTGATGATCTTCCTCATCAATACTTGGTATTGTCAGACACTTTTGTCAAATTAATAGGTGTGTGGAGCTATTTTTTTGTGGCTTAAATTTTAATTTTCTTGAACTCCAATGAATATGAGCATCATTTCATATTGAAATCGGCCCATAGTTGGTTTTTTTTTTACTACCTTTATCAGATTCATTAAATACATTAGGAAACATTATCTTATGTCCTATAATAATAATTTTATGGAAGTCTGATATCTAAGACAAGTTTTCTTATGTCTCTAATTGTATGACTTTTAAAGGAGGGGGGCTTGTAAGTTTGTTATGTGATTTTTAAGATTACCATATAAGTAATATATGAACATGGCAAAAACAAAAACAAAACTCAAGTAGCAATGAAAGACATAAAATGGAAAGCAAATTATTACTACTCCTAGTCCCACTCTCCAGAGTGACCACTTAAACTCTTCCTGCATTTAGTTCTTCTGGTTTTTATTATCCTAAATAATTTCACTACTCTATTTTTTTTATTTATGAGTTTAAACAGTAACTCTTAACCACAGACTATCAAAGATGGGAGATTTACTCTCTTAAACTACCTCTGATGCCTCTCCCAGACTGCTCTTTGCAAACTTAGTTTTGTTTCTTCTAATTCTTACTTTAAATAATAACCCTGTATTCCTCTTACCTCTTCAGCCTTACCCTCCAAACTATCAACTATATTATTTTTACATTGTTGAGGTTATTACTAAGTCTATTCTTAGAATTGTAATTGCCTTCCATGCTTGTCTATTGATTTAGCACAACATTTGTAAACTCATTAATGGTTTTTAAATCATGTTATATTTTTTTAATTGAATTTAGTGAGGAATCACAAAAAAAAATGATTTGCAATGCAATTAAGGTGATGACATTAAATTTGGTCTAGTGGAAAAGCATGTAACTGGTGCCAAGATCAGATAGACTTTTTCTGTTTTCAAGCTCAATCAGTTGTCCAAAGTCAAGGATAGCAAGAGAAGAGAACAAAGTGAAACCTGCTAACCTATTTCCACTGAATTTCCCTTCCTCCTTTTAAACATGCCATCTCCTTCCTTGAAGCATCTCTAGAATGTCACTGTTAGGACGGCCTCTCTACTGAACATTTGTGCGTACCTATGCTTCTACTCCCTTCACTCTGTGTCACATATGCAAATCTTCTTTTTCATGAAATTCATCAAAATCTCTATCTCAGGGGTGCCTGGGTGGCTCAGTCGTTAAGCGTCTACCTTCGGCTCAGGTCGTGATCCCAGGGTCCTGGGATCGAGTCCGCATCGGGCTCCCTGCTCCGCGGGGGGTCTGCCTCTCCCTCTCCCTGCCACTTCCCCTGCTGTGCTCGTGCACTCTCTGTCTCTGACAAATAAAGAAATAAAATCTTAAAAAAAAATCTCTATCTCATCTTCTCATTGCTATTATAGATTTATTTCCTTTTATAGCTCTTCATTAAAACATCAATAGTATTTGAAGTGGTTAACAAAAGTATTCATCATCCTAAAGTAAAAGATTTTTATCTTTGAACATTCAGAAAGCTGCCTAAAAACTTAATTTGGCTTCTTAGTTTTCAGCCGGTCGAGATTCAATACTTGCTGAAAGTCCTTTAATGCATCCCTACAAACAAGGCTATCACTAGACAAGTAAAAATCATATGCTTCCCTAACAAGTATACACATTTAAGAATTTGAGATCTGGCATAAGCATGAATAGGGTTCTAGACATAGCTTATTTTGTAAAGCAGAAATGGATAAAGGCTCTTGTAAAACATAGATTCAGAAACCTCTCAGGATCAAGAGTGATACATCTAAGTACCAAGAAGTAGGAATTTAAAAAAAAAAAAACTAGTTTTCTTTGGTTTACTTTTCACATTATTTTTTTCTCTCTGTCCTTATATCACACTGTTTTGCAGGGAAGCTTCAATTCTAGGGCAGACTTCCCCAGTTCCCCCTCTTACACACATCTCACTTCCCCTTGGTAGTAGCCCTGCTGCAGTCTAGTAGGGAGATTATACAGGAAGAAAGAGTCTCTACCAACCAGTATGGACATTATAGCTTCCCATATCCCATAATGAGCAGTTTGAACTACTATCACAAATGTGAGAAATATGGACGTTTTGACATTTCTTTTGAGGGTTCCCTTCCAGTAAGCTGTAATAATGCTTACTGGACTCTTAGTCCCAATACCTTGTTATCAAACATGCACTTAAATTCATGTGGCATCACCAATGTCAAAGGATCCATGTACCAGAAAAGGGTATAAAAATCTTACAATGAAAATGAGGAAAAAGAGGATGCAGTCTTTGACCTTCTAAAATCCCTAAACTGGAAATGAAAGCAAATGTGACTCAGACCTCCCTATTCTCAGATAAGGAAGTGGAGGATGTTAGTGAGCTAAGTGACTAAACTCTGGGAATGAGGCAACAACTAGGTTAATTTACAACTTTGAACTGAGTTTGACTCATCCAAACTTTATATTAAAAAAAAAAAAACCCTCTGTTGGAAACTACCTGAGACTGACAACACCCAGATCTATAAAATGTTCTCAAAATTAATTTTAATGTGATAATTTTTGAAAACCACTTCATTTCACCAAGTTGATGGGTGATATTCTCCAAGTCCCCATTGTCACCAGCTCCCCAAATCAGATATTTCTGTGCCTGCACCAGCTCACACCCAGTGTCAGAGTGGGCAGCCTTTTATCACTTAATGCTACCAAACAAAACAGAGAAAATGATAACCAATGATAAGTCAGTTTGTGTGTATTTAACACATCATCCCTAATTAAAAAGACATTAGTCTTATAATTTGAAAGAAAATGCCCCCAACTACTTATGAGCCATATAATTTGTAGTAGCTTTATCATTGAATACTTGTTGAATAATTTGGAGAAAGAAGACTAAAGGATGACTGAATTATTGTCTTTTAAATGTAATAACATCGGGCACCTGAGAGGCTCAGTCGGTTAAGCATCTTAAGCATCTGCCTTCGGCTCAGGTCATGATACCAGGGTCCTGGGATTGAGCCCAGATTTGGGCTCCCTGCTAAGCGGAGAGCCTGCCTCTCCCTCTTCCCCTCCCTCCTGCTTGTTATCTCTCTCTCTCTCAAATAAATAAAATCTTTAAAAAAATAAATGTAATATCATCATTTGAAATGTTCAGCATTATTTCACATACATTATTTTATTCAATCCTCACAACATCATAAATAGGTAAGTCATAATAACATACTGGCTAAGAGCTTGGCATTGGAGTCAGACTTGGGCTTATATCTAAGTCCTGTATTTAATAGCTTTGTGATCTTGGATAGGTTACTTAATCTTTCAAAGTCTATATTTCTTATGCAAAATGAAGTGATTAATGATATTTACCTCATAGGATTGGTTTGAGAATTGAGTATATGAACATAATACTGCAATTATAACACCTAATATATTTTAACTGTCATGATCACCTGTTTCTTTTTCATTGTATCATAATCATTATCATTATTTCAGAGATCAAGAAATTGAGCCTGAGAAGGTAACTGTCTTTTCTAAATAGACATAAATAAGTAGTACGAGCCATGACTAGAGACCAGTTCCTTTCTTTCTTTTGACAAGGTTTTCTTTTTAAATATATGAAGAGTTTTTCTCAGAGAATAGATCCTGACTAATAATCTTCTAGGGCTATGGTAGTTAAATTTAACTAAGAGAAATTGCATTTAGGGTATTAGGTGGCATTTAAATATGCTTGGATGCACTTTGAAAGTGTTGTTCTTTCTTGTTGAATTTTAAGAAAAGACATAGGTACAGCCTTCCCTGTATAATTATTTATGCACTTGGAGACAAGTAGCTGGACAAAATTTTCTTTTAAGGCTAATTTTGGTTTTCTAATTCAATGAGCATTTTCCTGTGAATAGACATTCCACAGAAGCCTAGGTTTATTTTCTAGTTTGGATGGTAATGATTTTAGTTGATCTTACTTATCTTAGATATCAAGAGCTAAACATCTCTTTTTTATAGCTGGAAATATTTTATAGCTTGGAAATATTTCCAATAAGCAATTATTTTAGGGTCCCAAGAATCCTTAGTTTCTAGACCTATATTATTTTTCTGTTGCTGCATAACAAATTACCACAAACTTAGTATCCACCACCCATTTGTTACCTTACAGTTCTATAAGTCAGACATCTGCCAAGATGTGGCTGGATTCTCTGCTTAGGCTTAAATCAAGTTGTCAGCTGGCTGCATTCTCATCTGGAGCATAGGGCCCTTTCCTAAACTCATTCTGTTGTTGACAGAATTCAGTTCCTTATAGCTATAGGACTGAGGTTCCCATTTTCTTGCTGTGTCTGCCAGGACTGCTCTCAGCTCATAGAGGCACCTCATATTCTTGTCCCCTAACCCCCTCCATCTCAGCAACAGAGAACCTCCCTCTCATGTTTCAAATCTCTTCAACTGTTTCTACTGCTCCCAGCCAAAGAAAACTCTGCTTTTAAAGCATTTCCATGATAGGTTAGGTCCACCCAGATAATATCCCTTTTGAGTAACCCAAGGTCAACTAATTAATAATCTTAATTAAATCTTCAAAAATTTTTCTTGAAATATAAGATAACATAATCACAAGAGAGGTTTTTTTTTTTTTTTTTTTTTAGATTTTACTTATTTATTTGACAGAGAGAGCACAAGCAGAGGGAGGGGCAGAGGGGGAAGCAGGATCCCCACTGAGCAAGGAGCCCGATGCTGGACTCGATCCCAGGACCTTGGGATCATGACCTGAGCTGAAGACAGACGCTTAACCAACTGAGCCACCCAGGCATCCCACAAGAGAGGTATTTTAACATATTCATAGGTTCTGCCCATTCCTACGGGGAGAAGATTATACAGGGCAAGGATCATTGGCCACCATTTTAGAAGTTTGCCTACTATAAGAGCCTGAGGATCTGGGACAAACAAATGTAGGCTTCTGAAGCTGAGTATCTTTTTTTTTTTTTATGTTATGTTAATCACCATACATTACATCATTAGTTTTTGATGTAGTGTTCCATGATTCATTGTTTGCGTGTAACACCCAGTGCTCCATTCAGTACATGCCCTCTTTAATACCCATCACCAGGCTAAGCTGAGTATCTGTTTCATCAACTTCTGTTCTCAAACCAACTCTCTTCCCAACTTCCTCTTTCCATAATTGTCATCCAAGTTTAGCATAAGTTCCATTAACTTTACTTTCAAATATATTTTATATGTTTTCTCTGTATAGTTATAATTTAGTTATAGACCTATCATCCATGCACTACTGCAATCTACTTTCTACTCTTTCTCAATCTTAGCTCTCACCTCTCTCCAGGACTGAAACCATCCTACAAAACAATGTCTGTGAAGGGTATTATACTAATTTAAAAACAATCAATAGGTTCTCTTTTCTATAGCATGAAATCAAACCTTCATTGGAGACTTTCAAGGCCATTAGCAATATGGTCTCACCTATAAATAACCAGCCTTATTTGTACTTCCTACCCAATCCATATTCCCTATATTTGCCCTATCTAGACTGGTTTGTGCATTGCCTCACAACACAATATTATGATTCCTGTCAATTTTATTCCTCTATATGAGATGGTCCTTTGTCTTTTAATTTTTTTCTCTTCCCTAAAGGCAAGAAGTAAGTCTAGTGCCTCCTTAAGACTTTCCTTTATTCCTGATATTTTGATATATGATAGTCTTCTCTTCTTAATTAGATTAGAACTTATTTCCCTAATTATGTTATAAAGTACTCACAAGTAGGTATATCTGTGTCTTAGAATTTTGTGCTGATATATACTTGTCCCTCAAAATATGCATGCTAATTACTTTCTCTTAATAAGAAAATGATCAAGTCAAAGTCAAAATCTATTACTGGGAAATACATGTCTACAAAAAAAAACTGACTTAAAATGGCTGTTCTCTGCACATAAAACATACCAGAAGATTGAAGCATTAAATACCTTTGCTTGAGATATTTAGGTAAACCCTAATGAAACTGCTAATTACTTGGCTAATTGCCACCAAGTGGTTTTAAACTGAATTATATAAATAATGCCTCAATTTTCTGTTCCTTTGCTAGTAGAGATCCTAGGAACAGAACATTAGACCCATATCTCAGTTTACAAAGAAGAGTATCTGAAACTATATTTACATCCAATTTTGCAATTTTCAAAGGACTCTTGTGTTGAAGGAAGGAATGTCTTTAACAGTAGTCCATCTTTAATCATTATCTCGTAAAACCTCTATTCGGTATTTGGAATTTTTGGCCATCGATTCAATATTGAAATTATCTTTCTCTATAATGGCTTCTATAATATTGTTTTCTTCTGAATCTCCTTATATTTCATTTCATATATCTCTGGCCTTACCAGTCTCCATCATTCTTTGGATACACCATAAAAATAGGTGATCTTCAAGATTCTGTTCTTGATATTCCTATTACCTTTTTCATTTTTATTTTTTACCTGAAAATCATCTCTATTAAAATCATCTCTATGATTTTAATAACTACTTGTATTTTAACATTTACTTGTAATTCAGGACCTGACTTTTCTTTGGCTCAGATTTCTGTCTCCAACTATTGTTCATTCCTGTACAGATACCCTGTAGCCTCTTCAACTCAACAGTGTGTCTGAAACAGAATTCATAATACTTGATTTCTGCTTTCTTTCATATTTCTCACTTCAGTTAATGGCATCACAATCCTCTTAGTCACACAATTTAGAAATTGTAAACATCTGCCACTTTTCCCCCATGCTTCACTACCCACCCACCGCCATTTCCACACTGTTTTCAAATTTGTCTTTTGCCTACAATATTCTTTCCACTGTAGAAACCTATTCATCTTTTAGGTCTAATTTCATTAAACCTCCCAGCTACTCTGCACACCTGAATAAATGATTCAACATTCCTGCAAACTTCCATAGCATCATGGTTCTTACTTAACTTTGGATATAATTGTTTCATATATATTAGCATCCTTCAACTTACAACAAATTCCTTAAAAGGCAGATCATTCCTGTGTCCCTTCAACTTAGCTCTGTGCCTTTGGCACAATAAATGCTCAACAGTTGTTTCTTGAATTCTCTGTGTCCCTGAATGCATTACAATATAACTTTCTTATTCAAAAAACAGTAACTCTTTCTCAATCTTATACCTGAAGTAGCATTTTCTATCAAGGGACTTTCTAAATTCTTGATGAAACTACACTTTTTTATATAGCTTCAAAATTCTTCACTGGGTTGACCAGACAAGGTTGATGATCTGCTTTGTAATGCCAGCAGTTAATTATTAATTAAATTAAACTTATGAGTCAGTCCTTTGATCACTAGTGCCGGCATGTTCTTCCCCTGTTTTTGAGAGAGGCAGTGTTTTTTTTTGTTTTTTTTTTCCAGTTTGTCCTGAATTATTCTTAAATAAATCAAAGATTTCACAAGTTCCCAAGAGAAACTAACTATATATCTGCAGTAATAAAGCTTTAGATAATTTTTTAAATCCTTTCCCTTAGAATTCAAGGCTGAAGTATGTCTCTTATGAATCCTAATACTAATATTTTGATCTTCCATTGTGACATGACATTATTTCCTTTAAATATTTTTGTACAACTTTAGGGAATTTTTTGGTTCCTATTATCTATTTTCATCTTCTTTCATAAAGGAAAGTATTTTATGTTCATAATATCTACTTTCCTAGCCATTATATGGTGTGCCCATGGTAATTGGAAAGATTCTTTCTTCCAGGGGTACTTGTGGAGAGTTCTGAAAGCATTCCTCCTAATGGACAGTCTCCTGATGATATATCCTTTTCAAGAGATGTTTGAGATGATACTCAAAATATATTCTTCACCTTGGTTTTGACTTATATATAACATCTTAGCTTCAACAATGTCACAAAATTTTACTCAAACCTTTATTTTTAACCTAGATGTAAATCCATCCTATTTTTAAAACCAAATAAAGCATACTTTCATCCTATTCATCCCTACTTGACAAGACCCTAGTCCTACTTATTTTTTAAAGCAAATTTAACAACAGGAAAAGATACAACTTGGTACATTTAGTTTAAAATTTCTGATTTGTATTTGTAAAAGTCAAAATATGCTTTGAGTATCATAGCTATCATTTTATTTTCATTAAACAATAGTGAGTATAGTTCTTGCTGGCATTACCTGTAGTTGATGTGTCTAAATATATAGTCTTATTTTTATTATCACTTTCATTACTGAACTTGTGGTAATATTTTATACCCAGGGCAACAATTATTAAAGTATGTTTCATATTGTTGTCCTCTATTAAACTGGTGAATGATTTCATATGTATAAGATAATTGACTAGGAAGAAAAAATTGGGCTGGTGAGTTTGCTAAGAGACATACAAGATCAACATGCCCATTTGGTTTATCCAACCTAATTTTTGTTTGTTTGTTTTTTGGGGTTATTTTGGTATTGCATTGGCTTCTTTCTTTGGAAGCTCCATAAACACTGGAGGAAATGCTATCAATTACAGTAACATCTGAGCTTGGTGAAGGATGAGGAACAAGCATTATCTTTTCGAGGTTAAATAAATTCACTTATGCATTCAGTTGTTTTTTAAGTGCCAATAATGTGCCAGTCATTGGTAATAAGTAATAAACAACACATCCTCGACTTTGCAGTCTGCTCAGTATTATTTTTCCTAAAACATATGTTCTACTCCACACCTAAAAGTATGAGACACAAATGCTTTCTTCTGACTAAGACTAACTATGCTTTACATCAATAAGCTACTTTTGAGTACCTCTGGGTAAACTAACATCACTCAGACATAAGTAGAAGAATTCAAGCCACTAAAAAAATATGGTCATTTCAATTGCCACCTCTTATATCAAGATCACTAATGCCCAGGAACCTGCATAAGCTGCACTGGTTGAACATTGCAGAACTCCAAGGGGTATTGTTTATATTATTAGGATGTCAGGACACTGCTCACACAAATTACAATCTGCATGGCCAAATTCTCCAACCCAAATGCATCTTTTTCAGACACTTCTTTCATGGCCTTTCAGGATCAAGAGTTACTAGGTTATTGTTCATTTCAATTTGTTGGTGCTTTTTGAGCTCCTGTTGTGGTCAGAATCAGGGCACTTCTCTTCATGGAGTAATAGAGAGATATAAAGATAAATAACACATAAATGTATGGTTTAATGGGCAACGTTAGAGTCTAATAATTTCCTTTGCGGACTCCAGATCCCAATGAAGCCACAAACAACTTGAGTTAATAACTGCATCTCCTTTCTCAGGGATTCTATCTTAACAAATGTGTTCAGTTTGGCCAAGAACTGGCAGTGACATTTACTTAATACAAGCCCTTTGGAGAATCTGTGCTCTTTCACTAGTCCCTTAGCAAACATTACCTTTGTATTCCCTTGGTGCTTCCTGATCTCAAGAATAGGAGACCAGAAGGACACTAAACAATTTCCTTACCAACTTCCTAAAGAGAAAACTTCACTTCATTGCTAGACTACAGTGCTAAGTAAACTTACACATTTCAGGATGGGAACTGGCCTGAGGATCCAAGTGGTGATTGTCTCACAGAATTGCAATGGTGGCGTGCCTGGGTGGCACAGTCTGTTAAGCGTCCGACTCTTGGTTTCGGCTCAGGTCACGTGATCTCAGGGTGGTGCTACGGCGCCCCACATCGAGCTCCATCCTCAGAGTGGAGTCTGCTTCAGATTCTCCTTCCTTCTCCTTCTGTCCCTCCTACTCATGCGCTCTCTTTCTCTCTTTCTCAAATAAATAAATCTGTAAAAAAAAAAAAAAAAAAGAATTGCAGTGGCAACATTGATAATTAAAACAAGCAAAATGAAAGGTGTTGACATTCTCTCATGGCCATCTGTGACTTCTTTGTGCTGGTACTTAGTGTTCAGAGGGGAACTGGATATTTGAATTGGCTCTCAGTTTTGCAGTGAAAAGTGAAGGAAAGCATTCTTCTGCTAATGCCTGCTTGTTGTATTTTTTGTCTCTAAACAACATGGTTAGAAATTATGATATTAAATCATTTTAAATTCCATTGCCATACCACATTTCATTTCATATGTTTAGCACTTTGAAATATCATACCTTAATTGTAAAATTACATTTGCTATCTTGAGCCAAGCATTCTTTTATTATGGTGGTAACTTAAACCTTTAATTTTTAATAGGATTCTCAGATTTTTATTTTGCTGTGAGAAATTATGAAACATGATCTGACTTGTTTTAGTTGAGTTTCAACATTTTGTAAAAAGAAATAAAAGTTATTTTTATTTTCTTTTAGATGTTACAATAATTGTGCAGCATGATCAGAAAGGAATGTGATATTCATGACTAGAATAAAAGATTATAGACATTTTAGGGCATGAATAATAACAAATATATTAAAACACATAAAAGCATAATTATGTTGAATCACATGGAATGCTATTTTTAGTAGTATAAAACATGGTCAAATTTTGGCAAGTTTATTTGGCTCAACTTATATTAGGAGATTCTTTACATTCCTGCTACCTAGTTTTATTCAGATAAAATTGCGTAATCATAATAAAAGTGTATAATAGTAATAGTAACTCTAAGTTACTCTAAGACCTTAGAATCTAATGTAAGTTCTTCTGTGTCTTCACTTAATGACTGCTTTCAGGCTATTTGACTATGCAGCAAGTGTATCTTAAAATGGTTATGAATGGAAGAAGGAAAACAATATTAACTAATTTAGTTACTTAAAATGAAAGTTCAGTATTTTTTTTATTGTTACGTTAATCACCATACATTACATCATTAGTTTTTGATGTAGTGTTCCATGATTCATTGTTTGTGCATAACACCCAGTGCTCCATGCAGAATGTGCCCTCTTTAATACCCATCACCAGGCTAACCCTTTCTCCCACCGCCCTCCCCTCTAGAACCCTCAGTATGTTTTTCAGAGTCCATCGTCTCTCATGGTTCGTCTCCCCCTCCGATTTCCGCCCCCTTCATTCTTCCCCTCCTGCTATTTTCTTCTTTTTTTTTTTTCTTAACATATAATGTATTATTTGTTTCAGAGGTACAGATCTGTGATTCAACAGTCTTGCACAATTCACAGCGCTCACCATAGCACATACCCTCCCCAGTGTCTATCACCCAGCCATCCCATCCCTCCCACCCCAACCCTGAAAGTTCAGTATTTTTAAAAATCCAGAAGTTAGGGCACCTGGGTGGCTCAGTCGGTTAAGCGTCTGCCTTCAGCTCAGGTCATGATCCCAGGGTCCTGGGATCAAGTCCTGCATCAGGCTCCCAGCTCCAT
>NC_138373.1:97754293-97759386 GCF_054177405.1 Leptonychotes weddellii
CTGCTTCTCCCTCTGCCCCTCTCCCACCATGCTCTTGCTCTCTCTCTCTCAAATAAATAAATAAAATCTTTAAAAAAAAATCTAGAAGTTATGGTGAAGAAGTGGTTAGGACTATGAATTAAACCAGGTTTGGGGGATTATCTGGATTTACTTACGTGTCCTACTCTGTCCCTGATCATCAAATATAATAGATATTTGAGTAGTATGTAAAATGAGTATGTTTCCAGATAAGATCAAGATGATATTAAGTTTTTTTAGAATATCTGTAGATTTTTAGCTGAAGAAAGAAAGTGCTTTGCTATAGGCTGAGTCTTTCTCAGAATCAATAATTTCTCATTGCAGTTGTCACCGGCAGTCTTTGTGACATGAACAAGTCCCCTAACCTCTGTAGAAGCATTTTATTTGTGTACTGTACCAATGACTCTTAGTGCACACACAAAATTTATACCTCCTTACCAATAATTCTTTGGTTCCTAGGAACCCACCCAGTGGTTGGGAACCACTGGATTAGAAAAGCTCTGTTAACCCTTCTTGGTCTCACATTCTCTCTCTCTTTTTTTTAAGATTTGTTTATTTATTTATTTTTAGAGAGAGAGAAAGAGAGAGCACAAGTGGGAGGGGCAGAGGGAGAGGGAGACAGAATCTCAAGCAGACTCCTCGCTGAGCATGGAGCCTGACGCCAGGCTTGATATCATGACCTTGAGATGACCATCTGATCTGAAACCAAGAGTCAGATGCTTCACTGACTGCATCACCCAGGTCCCCCCAACACACCTTTTTTTTTTTTAAGACTTATTAATCAAAGAGGAATCAACAACAATTGAGGAAAAGCAAACAAACTAGAAATCTGAAAACATGAAATTGAGACTAACCACTCAAGCTGATAATTATATAGGAATTTTTTTTGTTCATTTGACTGGTAGCCAGAAACCAGAGACAGTGAAATTGATGAGCCAGAGTGTCCTGCTGGTGTTGGCTGCAGTGTGAAAGGAAATAATCCAGATAATTGTTTAATTGGATGCTACTTGAAAAAGAAGCTGGAACTCCCCAAGGATCATGGTCCAGAGTAAACATCTTTTCAATCATATTGGTTAAATAAGAACCCAAGGATGTTGCATTGATGGCCAGCATTTATGAGGTTCCATTTTCACTGCCATGAAAATATTTCTTTTAACTGTTCCCTGCCAGTTCTTGTCAGTCTCTGTCAGTTTTACTTTTCAATGTTAAGTATTTTTGGATGATAATTTTCCAATATTATACTTGTAATGAAAAAGGAAAATAAATGAAATCCTTAGCTACACAGTTACAGGAGGATAATATTCAAGAGCTTCCTATGAGAGGCAATCCATACAAAGGTTATGACATAGATCATCATAAGTCAGCCTGGATGCGAACCATTTTATATCACTTATATCTTATTATATTTTACTTAACTTATAAAGTCTGTAACCCAGGTGAACTTTCTGTGACTCAGTTTCTGCATTTGTAAATTGGGGGTGGTGATAATGGGGTTTTAGTAAGGATTATACAAGTTAATTTGTGTAAAGTGTTTATACCAATGCCTGGCATGTTATAAGTGGCACATAACTGTAATAATAATTTACTACCATTGCTGTTTCCTTTGTAGCTGTTTCACATAAGAGTGACTGTTTTTGTATAATCTGAGTCATGGTCCTTTTAAATTGGTGTTCTGACTGAATTATCATAGCATGGTAAAGTCTATCAATTTTACAAGTAGTGGCTGAGAAAAACAAACCACATGCAATACATTTCCTTTTGTAGCTCTATCTAGAGAGGGGACTAAGTATCGTTTTGGAAGTGGAACAACCAATTAATGTATTTTGGTCTCTCTTTTTCCTTTCCTTATTCCATTTGCTTGATACTTTATTTTTAGGGCTCTTTCTCTGAGCTGTATACCCTCATATTTAATGATTGTCATTTTTATTCTTTTTATAGTAGTAAATATTAAATATCAGGCAGAATACTTCCTTTAATTTCCCTTTGGAGTAATAAGATATTACCAATAACTTTTTCTTGATATCTGCAGCAATACTCTCTGTCAAATCAGAAGTACTTAATAAAGCCAGGAAAATGTCTATGAAAAGCTCTTAGAGTATTATATATTGGATAATTGAAAATATATCAAATAAAACAAATATCCAAGAGATGAACTTAGGAAGCTTTCACACAACAGGCATTATGATAAATTCCAAGTACCAAAAAGTTTTAAGATTAATTTTAATGATTGTATTCACTATGAGATTATTAGCATGAATAAGAATAATTCCTTTGTAAATCTTGAAAGAGATGAGGTTTCTGATGGCTCAGCAAACACTTATTCCAAACTTCCAGATTTTGACACTTAAAAATGTGCCTCTGAATATTTAATTTTACATTACCAGTTTACATATTTAGACCAATGAAGTAACATTAGAGTATGAACTCCTGTGTAATCAACTGTCCTCACAAAATGAGATCCAGGTATCTCTCAGAAAAAGTACAGGGGTGATATTAAAAATACTAACCTATAGACTTCTGGAGAAGATGGTGGAGTAGAAGGATCCTAAGCTCACCTCATCCCATGGATACAACTAGATAACACCCACATCAGTGTAAATAACCCAGAAAATGACCTAAAGACTGGCAGAACAGACTCCACAGCTAAATGTAGAGAAGAGGCCACATCAAAGAGGGTAGGAAGGGTAGAGATGTGGTCTGAGGCCAAAGGGACCTGCATGACTTTCCCTAAGAGGGAGAGACATAGGGGGCATGGAGAGGGGAGAGAAGCAGACACTCACACCAAGCACCCTAGGCACCAGGGACCCAAATGGGGAAGACAAATTTCTGTAATATTTGGCTTTGAAAATCAGAGGGGCCTAACAATCAGTCAGACTTAAAATCTGGAACATTAAAAATCAGTAGGCTAGGCTCTGGGAGAGCCAGGAGGGCAGAGCCCCCACCTGTAAAGAGATAGCACAACAAATAGTCCTGCTGAGATACAGCATAGAAGCAGCAGTTTGAAAAAGGCCTGGGGTACACAGAAAGGATATTTATTTACTAATCTCAGAGCATGTTCTGGAGGGACAGGGATCTTTGGGAGATCCCTCTAAGAACAAAAGAACTGGTGGGCACCTTTTCTCTCCATGGCCCCACAGCCTAGATACAAGGACACCTTCAGGAACCAGCACCAAGCAACACTCTTCACCTAGCTTGCTAATAGTGCGCACCACCCATGCTCACATCTGTGGATCTGCCCCCTCCAACCCAGCTGGCCTAGCAGGAGTTTACCCTGGTGGCTGCAGGTCCTCTCACTCGTGGATGAGAATGGACTTTAAAGGCTGGCACCACATGTCATGCCCCCTCCAATATGCCCTTGGTCACAGCCCATTCAAACTGGTGCCACAAGCCTGGCAATATGCAAACAGCCCCACCAAAGGCCATCACCACTCCAAAGTGACTCCTGCCCCAAGGAGAGGAGAAGATAACCACACACACACTGGTCTAACTGAAGGCACTACCACCAGCAAAAGTTTCTCAAGGAACAACACAGAGAAAGCACCCTGCAGTTCAGTGCTACTGCGTCTCTGGCAAATGCCTGGTCTGAGTCAACTTAAGCCCAAGGCAGCCCCAGACTGGCCAACTAACAATACAGGGACCAAACCCTGCCTACAGTAGACAAAGGGAGCCATTGCAGATGAATGGGTTGAAGGCAAATGTGGCTCAGCCAAAACAGTAGGGCTCATGCAACACACACAGAGGATACCCCTGAAGTGCCAGGTTCTGGTGAACAGGGGACATTGCACTGCAGGGCAGGACCTCTTCCTCATAAGGGCACTAAACTCAAAGCAGGAGATGTAGCTGACTTTGCTAACACATAGAAGCAGACACAGAATTAGACAATATGAGGAGACAGAGGAATATGTCTCAAATGAAAGAACAGGAAAGAATCACAGTAAAAAAAGCTAAACAAAATGGAGATAAATAATAATAAAGTAATGGTCATAAAGATATTCACTGGATTTGAGAAAAGAATGCAGAACCTCATTGAAATCCTCAACAAAGAGATAGAAAACATCAAAAAGGAACCAATCGCAGATGAAAGACTCAGTAACTGAAATTGAAAATACCCTACATGGAATAAATAGTAAACTAGAGGAAGCAAAAGAATGGATCAGTGACCTTGAGGATAGAGTAATGAAAAGCAATCAAGTTGAACAAGGAAAGACAAAAAATAATAATAAAAAATGAAAATAGACTTAGAGAACTTAACAACACCACCAAGCATAATAACATTTGCATTATAAGGAACCCAGACGAGAAAGAGAGAAAAGGAAGCAGAAAATTTATTTGAAGATATAATAGCTAAAAACTTCCCAAATTTGGGGACAGAAATAGATACCTAAATCCAGGAGGCACAGAGAGCCCTCAAAAGAATCAACCCAAGAAGGTCCAATACCAATAGTCATTAAAATGACAAAAAGTAGTGATAAAGAGAGAATTTTAAAAGCATCAGGAGAAAAGAAAATAGTGACATACAAAAGAAACCCCATAAGGCTATCAGCTGACTTTTCAGCAGAAACTTTGCAGAACAGATGGGAATGGTGTCATACATTCAAAGTGTTGAAAGAGAAAAACCTGCAACCAAGAACAGTCTATCCAGCAAGGCTATCATTCAGAGTAGAAGGAGAAATAAAGAATTTCCCAGACAAACAAAAGGTAAAGGAATTCATGAGCACCAAATCTGACCTACAAGAAATATTAAAGGGAACTCTTTGAGTGAAAGGAAAGGCCATAATTTGGAGTAAGAAAAGTAGGAAGCACAAAAGCATTAAAATTAAGTATATCTATAAAAATCAGTCAAGGGACTCAAAAATAAAAGGATGTAAAGTATGACACCATATACCTAAACATGGAGGGGAGAGGAGTAAAGAATGAGTTCAAATTTAAGTGACCTTCAACTTAATATAGGCTGCTATATGCATAAGATGTTGTATATAAACCTAATGGTAACCACAAATTTTAAAAAACAATAGTAATACAATGGAATATTATGCAGCCATCAAAAGGAATGAGATCTTGCCATTTGCAACGAC
>NC_138373.1:97759886-97785325 GCF_054177405.1 Leptonychotes weddellii
GATGGACTCTGAAAAACAAACTGAGGGTTCTAGAGGGGAGGGGGGTGGGAGGATGGGTTGGCCTGGTGGTGGGTATTGAGGAGGGCACGTTCTGCATGGAGCACTGGGTGTTGTGCACGAACAATGAATCATGGAACACTTCATCTAGAACTAATGATGTAATGTATGGGGATTAACATAAGAATAAAAAAAAAAACAATAGTAATAGACACGCAAAAAATGAAGAGAAAGGAATCTAAGTATATCACTAAAAAGAGCCAGCAAACTGTGAGAGAAGAAAACAAGAGAAGAAAGGAACAGAGGAGAAGTACAAAAAAACCCCATAAAACAAGTAATAAAATGGCAATAAGTACGTACCCATCAATAGTTACTTTGAATGTAAATGGCCTAAATGTTCTAAACAAAAGACATAGGTAATGGAATGGATAAAAAAGCAAGAACTATCCATAAGCTGCCTACAAAAGACACTTCAGACCTAAAGGCACATGCAGATTGAAAATGAGGGGAAGAAAAGGATTTATCATGCAAATGAAAGTAAAACTTTCGGGCGCCTGGGTGGCTCAGTTGGTTAAGCGACTGCCTTCGGCTCAGGTCATGATCCTGGAGTCTCTGGATCGAGTCCCGCATCGGGCTCCCTGCTCGGCAGGGAGTCTGCTTCTCTCTCTGACCCTCCCCCCTCTCATGTGCTCTCTCTCATTCTCTCTCTTTCAAATAAATAAATAAAATCTTTAAAAAAAAAAAAAAGAAAGTAAAACTTTCACTATTTGCAGATGACATGATACTATATGTAGAAAACCCTAATAACTCCACCAAAACACTACCAGAACAGATAAATGAATTCAGTAAGCTCACAGGATACAAAATCAATATACAGAAATCTTTTCCATTTTTTATACTAACAGTGAAGAGGCAAAAAGGAAATTAAGAAAATCTTATTTACAATTGCACCAAAAAAATAAAATACCTAGGAATAAACTTAACCAAGGAAGTCAAAGACCTATACTCTGAAAACTATAAAACACTGAAAAAAGAAATTGAAGAGAACACAAGAAATAGAAAGATAGTCCATGCTCATGGATTGTAAAAACAAATATTGTTAAAATGGCCACACTACCCAAGGCAATCTACAGATTTAATGCAATCCCTATCAAAGTAGTAACAGAATTTTTCACAGAACTAGAACAAAGAATCCTAAAATTAGTATGGAACTACAAAAGACCCCAAATAGCCAAAACAATCTTGTAGAAGAACAAAATGGAGGTATCACAATCCCAGATATCAAGATACACTACAACACTATAGTAATCAAAATAGTATGGTACTGGCACAAAAATGACACATAAATCAATGGAACAGAATGGAAAGCCCAGAAATAAACACAAGATTATGTGGTCAATTAATTTTGGACAAAGGAGGCAAGAATATGCAATGGGAAAAAGACAGTCTCTTCAACAAATGGTGTTGGGAAAACTGGACAGCTACATGCAAAAGAATGAAACTGGACCACTTTCTTACACTATATACAAAAATAAACTCAAAATGGATTAAAGACCTACATGTGAGACCTGAAACCATAAAAATTCCAGAAGAGCGCACAGGCAGTAACTTCTCTGACATTGACTATAGCAACATTTTTCTAGATATGTCTCCTGAGGCAAAGAAAACAAAAGCAAAAATATACTATTGGGACTACATCAAAATAAAAAGCTTCTGCACAACAAAGGAAACAATCAACAAAACTAAAAGACAACCTATTGAATGGGAGAAGATATTTGCAAATGACATATCTGATAAAGGGTTAGTATCCAGAACATATAAAGAACTGATACAATTCAACACCAAAAAACCCCAAATAATCTAATTAAAAAATGGGCAGAAGACATGAACAGACATTTTTCCAAAGAAGACATCCAGCTGGCCAACAGACACATGGAGAGATGCTCAACATCACTCATCATCAGGGAAATGCAAATCAAAACCACAGTGGGATATCACCTCATTCCTGTCAGAATGGCTAAAATCAAAATTCAAGAAACAACAAATGTTGGTAAGGATATGGAGACAAAGGAACCCTGGTTCACTGTTGGTGGGAATGAAAACTGGTACAGTGAACATGGAAAACAGGATGGACCTTCCTCAAAAAATTAAAAATAGAATTACCATACGATCCAGTAATTACATTACTGGGTATTTACCCTAAGAATACAAAAACACTAATTCCAAAAGATACGTGCATCTCTATGTTTATTGTAGCATTATTTATAATAGCCAAATTGAGGAAGCAACCTAAGTGTCCACTGATTGATGAATGGATAAAGCAGAGGTGATACACACACACACACACACACACACTGGAACATAGTCATAAAAAAATGAAACCTTGCCATTAGAAACAGCATGTATGGATATAGAGAGTATAATGCTAAATGAAATAAGTCAGTCAGAATAAGAAAAATACCATATGATTTCACTCATGTGGAATTTTAAAAACAAAACAAATAAATAAAATAAAAAAGAGACAAACCAAAAAATAGACCATAAACTATAGAGAACAAACTGATAGTTACCAGAGGGGAGATGGGTGGGGGATGGATGAAATAGGTGAAGGGGATTAAGAGGACATTTATCATGATGAGCACTGCATAATGTATAGAATTGTTGAATCATTATAATGTACACCTGAAACTAATATAACCCTGTATAGTAGCTATACTGGAATTAAAAAAAAAAAAAAAGGCAGATCCAACTAGAATGCCTTTTTGGCACTTATTCCTGTCATAATGCCTGGCCCTTGGATGAAATTCTGGTGATAGAGAATCATCCTGATAAGGGTGAAAGTCATATTAAAGATAGAGGAGAAGGAAGATAAAAGGAGCATTGTTCTGACTGATAACTATTGGGCCAATATGATATCCAAGGATATCTTATTTCATGAAATATATAAACTTTGTACTTGCTTAAGAGAAAAAACCAAAAAATACAAACAAATTGACTTAACCTGGAGAGAGATTCGTTTAAAATCCCATTATTCTTATGCCTGACCATATAATATTTGCTATTTCTTTCTACTGAATTATAATAGTTATTTAAGATTTCTCCCATGCTTAATTAACCCATTTAAATTTCTGGAAATGATCAAAGGTATTCTAAATGGTAATAGAGACAATCTGTAATTTATATTTTGGAGATCATGAGTGAAATTCTTTTGATAGTTTGCATAAGTTAATTTTATTAGAAATTTTTATTTTTCTTTCTTTTTTTTTAAGATTTTTTTATTTATTTGCAAGAGAGAGAATGAGAGACAGAGAGCATGAGAGGGAGGAGGGTCAGAGGGAGAAGCAGACTCCCTGCCGAGCAGGGAGCCCGATGCGGGACTCGATCCCGGGACTCCAGAATCATGACCTGAGCCGAAGGCAGTCGCTTAACCAACTGAGCCACCCAGGCGCCCAGAAATTTTTGTTTTTCAAAAAAATTTTAAATATATCTTTACTGTTTATGGGGGTGGGAAATCTAAGGGGAGGGTTCATTATATTCATTCTATCAAAGTATAACTTGTTACAAATAAGAAGTTGTGAAAAGCAAACCCAGTGTATAGGTTTAGAAATCTGTGCTTTGTTCAACTGAAAAGAGGTGGTCTAGGATGGTCCATATTATTCTTTTTTTGTATCAATTATTATCAGACATCAGAGGGCAAAAACAGTTTGTTAATCGCCAAAACGGGTATGTGTTCTTCTAAGGTATTATTTCACCTCCATATATTTTTTTCCATTTTTCTTTTCTTTTCTCTTTTTTGTTCTTTATTTCCCTTTTTCTTCCTTTTCTTTCTTTCGATTAAGATTATTTTCAAAATAATTACTCTTTTTTATTTTCCTTTTTACAATTCAAAGGAGATCAGGTGCATTCAGGGTGGTATAGCTGTAGACTCCTTTTTACAATTCAAAATGATATCCAGATACCAATATAGCTCTGAAAGCAGAGGCTTAATTACATTATAGACAATTCTCTGGCAGATTAAATTTTTGCTGCCCACATTTCAGATTTACTTTGAATGTCAATATTAAAGACTAATTTAAGGGGTGCCTGGGTGGCTCAGTTGGTTAAGCATCTGCCTTCGGCTCAGGTTGGCTCAGGTCATCATCCCAGGGTCCTGGGATCCAGCCCCACGTCAGGCTCTCTGCTCAGCAGGGAGCCTGCTTCTCCCTCTCCCTCTGCCTGCTGTTCCCCCTGCTTGTGCTCTCTCTCTCTATCAAATAAATAAATAAAATCTTAAAAAAAATAAAAAAGAAAGACTAAGGACTCTTGATTTTTATAAAAAGCTTAATTGTTACAACTTCTGCAAACATTCATTGAATTCCATCTGATACAATTATGTAAGATTTTATGGGGGTTATAAAGATAAGAGATAAGGTTAGGCCCCTAGTGTCTTACAACAAGGAATGGGTAATCAAATATGGTGTGGCCTAGACAGGTCACTAGGCCACAAGCCATCTATGACACAAGTCCTATGAGGAGAAATGGCTACACAGTTGGTGTGTAGAGGTGGTTCTTCCATGGAGCTCCTCAGGCTATGAGGATGATGACGGGATTGGTCTAACTATCCCTCTCTTTTATAGGACAATAATAGAATCCAAAGACTTGTTCATCACTCACCATCTGCCTTATGCTCTTACATATGCATGTCTACTACCCTCAGTAAATGATGCACACGTAATGAGAGCTACACACCAGTGTTCTCTTTGGGACACGTATTGCACTAGCCAAGGCCATTTGTAATATTTTTGTTGTTAATTATTTGTTCTATAATCATTATCTTAATGTTCTTAAGGGGAAATCTTGGGATGGATGCTATTATACCTTTTTAAAATTGCTTTTGGAAGAAAGCACTTCATTTACTTCTTTGTTCGTCTTCATTTTGGTGAATATGCCTTGGCAAAGGGTAGGCATTGAAGACAGCACAGGTAACAGGCAGTTTACATCTAATTAGATTACATCTAATGTTCTTTAATGAACATCTTGTTCCTTGCAGGACAGTTCTCTTTACTCTGACTTCCGTGGTTGTACTTGTCATTACAACTGACTGGATCAGCTGGGACAAGCTGAATCGGGGTTTTTTGCCCAGTGATGAAGTTTCCAGAGCATTCCTGGCTTCTTTTATCTTGGTCTTTGACCTCCTTATTGTAATGCAGGTAAGTGTTTTTTTATCTCCCTTCTGTCACTAAAGCCGCTCTATGCTTTGTTACCAGTATAACAAACAGTGTATGGACAGTGAAAAGCTCCATAAAGCAAGAGAAGTGCATAGTTTACAGTTACTATTGATGGGGTCTTCTCTGATCAGTTTCAGCAGTTTTACTGGGAGGATATGCCAACTGGGCTTTTATAAAAGGAGCACCAAAAATTCATTGTATGAACATTGCAAGGTGGGTGCTGAGAAAGCGTACAGAATGGTGGTGTTTTCTGCCAAGGCTTCAAAACAAGGCAAAACAACAACAAAAAACCCTGTTATTTAGTAAATGAAAAGCTGCAGAGATGAGGATGATATAAAGCCAGCAAAGCAGGGATAAGCAATTGCCAAAGTAACTCAGGGTTTTATGGCAAGTTGAAATGGAATGATGTAAAAGGCTTTTTCTGGTTATGGAAATTATCACTTTCTTTCAGGACTCACTAAAGATCATTCCATTTTCATGTAAACATATTTCTGCCCTGCTCAGCAACAGACTGTTTGCACAATAGCATTCCACTAACCAGCGCTACTTGTGTAATCTGCTGTGAATGCTTTGGGGTCCTAGGACCCCAAAATGGAGGAATGTTCCTTTGTATGAGGCTGAAAGAAACATTAACTATTTCTTGGCACTTTATCTTGCTCATTAAATGTACATTCATCGGCTAGACATTTTCTTATTGGTTTTAGAAGGCAGTTTGGGGTTTTCCCCTTTGAGGCATTATAAGTTACCAGAACAAAGGCCACAGTTGCTGAAGGGAAGGTAAACACCATTGTGTTCCAAATTTATGTGAGATTTCACAAGATAGCAGATTGGTTTTCTCATTTCTAGAGGAAAGAAAGGGCTTTATAGGTGATACTCTGTAGTATCTTAAAAGAGAATAACAGTTTGGTTTCTGTTTTGCTTTGTTTTGATTTAGTTTTTTGCTATATAATATAGCCCAGGCATTAGGTTCAAGATGGTTCCTAGAGTATATTGCTATTTCAGTGGATAACAATTTAAAATGTTATCATTTTAAAAAATTATATAAAATTGAATGTTTGTGTCATCTAAAAATTGATGTATTTCTTTTTTATTTTCTGTGGGCTAGTTTAGCATAGTGGAGAAAGTAAAAAAGCATGGTGGGTTCCATATCTGTCTCTTACTTGATATAGGACCTCTTCTGGATATTCATAAAATCAAATTTGTAACACTAATGCAATAATGCATGATGCATTACTTGTTTAGAGGCTGTTTTTATTTTTTTTCATCTAATACTCCTAAATGATATACTTCCTTATGTAAAATATCTGCTTTGGCCAAATGGCCTACTGTACCTCTTTGAACCCATCGTAGAGTCAAAGGTTTTAGTAGCCAAGTAGACCATCGTCTTTTGGATTTTTTTTTTTTAATTTGTATATGTGAGAGCATAAATTTCCTGATTTTGTGCTACTATCCATCACCTTCTACCCTCTTTTACATCATTTTAATTGTTCCAATAAGGTCACTAAAATCAGGGACCCGGAGGGGGAAAATGTAGCATTATAATTTACGGTATTATGGACTCACTCAAAAAGTACTTAGTAAAGAGGGCTAGAAGAAAGGAAGGATAGTTGGGATTTATATAGGCAGAGTCAGCAGGATTGGGAAGGGGAAGGCATTCTAGATGAAGGAAGTGGCATGAACATGTGGAGTTAGCAAAGTGTTCAAGTGTTCAGAGAGTAGCCAGAGCACCAAGTGACTGAAAACGGAGAGTTCGTGCTGAGGAATATATCAGTTTTGACCATTTTGGCAGCAAGTAACAATAACCCTGCCAAGCTAGCTTAATCAAAGGAGGGAATGTATTACTGCAATATAAGGATGTCCTACAGAATTAAAGAGGAGGGATGCAGTTATATTTTAGGGACACATGAAAACACAGACTAAAGTACACCAGGGAACCCAGACCTAGCTTTTATTCTCCATCTCTCATCTTTTTTTTTTTTTTAACTTCTGTTTCCTTTTCTTCTCTTACTGTAAAGCAGCATTTTGAGCTTCCCAGTTCACATGGAAGAAAATGGACACAGCCAACACCTCAGAGAGAGACCACTCTCTAGTTGTCAGGCCTAATTCCAGATTCCTGAGGGAAGGGATTGCAAGGACTGGATTGCACCCATCAGTGAAGTGACTGGGGGTGAGTCCACAGGAAAGCAAGGAGATGTTAGTCCTCAAAAGCCAAATTAATTGATGTCTAATAGGAGGAAGAGTCCAAAAGAGGCTTGAGAAGTAGGGCCCTTAGCTCTTTTTCTCTCTCCCCCAATACTGAGTCAGTCAGCTAGGCCAGTGGATTTCTCTTTTGCTGTGTCTCTTGTAGCCTACTCCTTCCTTCTCATTTCTCTACTTCTATTCAGTTCTGACTCTCTATACTATTGCAAAATAATCTCCTGTGGAACCTTCTGCTTCCAAATGTCCCCTTGTCCCATACACTGTATGCGGCTCAGCCCCATAAACTTCCAATCTGAAATGCCATGTTGTACGTGCCTCTTCTCAGCCAAAGTGACTCCTCATTGTCCAAGAATAAAGTCCAGACTCCAAGAGTGTGTGCTTAATGCCTCCATGATCTGGCCCTGGCTGTGTTTTTCTCACCTGTCTCCTATGCTCTAGCTTTACCCCAAACCAAAGGGCTTGTTGTTTAGCTCTTGACTGCAGCACACTTATTCCAGGATGTCTGTAAGCTTATTTTTCTCCCCAGATGTGTCTCCTCCCGCTCTGCTCATCTAGACCCTACCACTGAGCACCATTCCAATTCCCCCTCATAAAAACCATGTAATCACTTCCTCCATGGAACTCCTGCAGCACTTTTTACTGGACTACAAATCACCGTTTCACTTTTTCCCTGCTCTATGGAGCAGGAACCATAGCTTATAACTATATATCCCTGGAGTCTCCCTAACACAGAGTCTTACATGCGCAGCAGTATGCCCAGAGTAATAACTGCTTGATGAGGATAAAGAAGTGACGTTTGAGCACTGAGTCTCAAGCAAACTCTGCCCCTCTTTGGTAGCATCATGTTGAAATTTTGGGAACTAGTGCATGTGAGTCTAAGGAAGAGAGTGAAATTTTGGGAAATAGTGCATGTGAGTCTAAGGAAGAGAGTGAATTTTTGGAAACAGAGCCTTGGAAGGCATATATATTCAAGACATTTAAAAATATATAATACAAATGTCCTAACAAGTCCAAAACCAACTAAACTGTGATCTAGTTCATTCCAGATTCACATATTTCAGACAAAAGGAAAATAGAAAAGTAACAAAATTAGTGGAAATGGAGGAAATAGTTTTATTAAAAGATTTTCTCTCATTGGACTTATATAAGTGATTTAAAAGCAATTGAACCTAGACTTTTCTAATACTAGAAAAATTCAACTTACACTATCAAAAGATATTTTAATGTTTGGTAAAAAAAAGAAAAGAAACCTTTAGAAAATGGCACTACTTCTGTAAAGATTTCATCTTAACAAAATTAGGTCAATTCTGAAAACTTTTAGAGAAAGTATAATTACTTTTATGAATATTAAATAGGATTTTTTTCTACATTTATCATAGGAATCATTTGTGTATCACATTTTTCTGTAGTTTTAGTAAAGTCACTGGAACTAAAACATAAACAGATGCTAGTAAAATATAACATGTGAGTCATATAAATCACCCATTTCTACAGCACATGAGAGGTACACTGTAAAAACTCTTCTCTCTGAGGAAATCTTATCTCAAATTCTGTTTAATATTTGTAATTTTGCCATTTGATTTTTGTATTCCTTTAGTTCATTGCATAACTACTTAATTTGCAGTAATGTCCCATCCATTCATCTCTTGTTAGATTGAAGTAAAGATATATCTAAATTATGTAAGATTAAAAATATAAAGTATTATAGAGTAATTAAAGAAAAAAAGGTGTCCTAGGAGTCCACCTGCTCAAAATAAAGAGAGAGAGAGAGAGAGATCAGTGTAGACAGAATAGTAGGACAAAACTTCAAAGAGATGAGAGTAGAAGAGCAAGCAGCTAGAATTTGAAAAGGCAAAACAATAAACAAGACAATTTTCTCCAGCCGAGAGTAGTATCATAATAATCATAGCAAGAAGTCAGTTTTGATCCATTAAGTTCAGAAAACATTTATGAATTCTATTTTTGATTTTTTGAGAAACCTCCATATTGTTTTCCAGAGTGGTTGTACCAGTTTGCATTCCCACCAACAGTGCATGAGAATTCCTTTTTCTCTACATTCTTGCCAACATTTTTTATTTCTTGTCTTACACCATTCTTTTTTTTTTTTAAGATTTTTATTTATTTATTTGAGAGAGAGAGAGAGCATGAGAAGGGGTAGGGTCAGAGGGAGAAGCAGACTCCCCGCTGAGCAGGGAGCCTGATGTGGGACTTGATCCCAGGACTCTAGGATCATGACCTGAGCTGATGGCAGTCGCCTACCCAACTGAGCCACCCAGTTGCCCCGTCTTAGACCATTCTGACAGGTGTAAGGTGATATCTTATTGTGGTTTTGATTTGCATTTCCCTGATGATTATTGAGATTAAAAATAGAAATACCATATGATCCAGTAATTCCACTATAGGTATTTACCCCAAGAAAATGAAAACACTAATTTGGAAAGATATATGTACCTCTATGTTTATTGCAGCATTATTTACAATATCCAAGATATGGAAGCACCCCAAGTGTCTATCCATAGATGAATGGATAAAGAAGGTGTGGTGTATATATGGACTATTACTCAGCCATGAAAACGGATGAGATCTTGCCATTTGCAACATCATGAATAGACCTAGAGGATATTATGCTAAGTGAAATAAGTCAGACAGAGAAAGACAAATACCATATGATTTCATTTTATATGTGGAATCTAAGAAACAAAACAAAGGGAAACAAAACAAAAAGTAGAATTAGACCTATAAATACAGAGAACAAACTGATGGTTGTCAGCAAGGAGGAGGTGGGAGATGGGCAAAATGGGTGAAGGGGAGTGGGAGATGCGGCCTTCTAGTTATAGAATAAATAAGTAACAGGAATAAAAAGTACAGCATAGGTAAATATAGTCAATAGTATTATAATAACATTGTATGATGACAGGTGGTAGCTACACTTGTGATGAGCATAGTATAATGTAGTTCAGTTATAAGATGAGTAAGTTCAGAGGATGTAATGTACAACATGGTGACTATAGTTAAAAATACTGTCTTGTATACTTGCAATTTGCTAAGAGAATAAATTTTAAGCATTCTCATAAAAAAGTGAGAGGTAATGGAAATGTTGATTAACTTGAGGTTAACCATGAGGTAATGGAAACGTTGATTAACTTGATTGTGAAACTAATTTCAGAATGTATATATATAAAAACATCCTGTTGTACACTTTAAGTATATTACAATTTTGTCAGTCTCACCTCAATAAAGTTGGAAAAAATACTAAGTGATAAAGAATGTGACATAAAAAATAAAACAAAACAGTTATGATTTCATTCTAGTATACATCACAACAGGTGCTGGAGACACAGGACAGTGGGCAAGGAAACGACAGATCAATGGTATAGTCCACAGGAGTTTGTAATCACAAAGGAATTCATAATTTAATAGAATAAATAGGAGTAGAAAAGTAAAGACATTTTAGGAAAGCTGTCTTTAGAAGAATTTTTTATTCAGCTAAAAAGCAAATATTCCTACCTTTGCCACTTTTAAAATTCATCTCCCCTACCATCCTAAGATCTAGTTGCTGTTATGAAGGCTTTAAAATAAAGGAACTTTCTCTTCATAAGATAAAGAACATTCTGTGCTTTTTTTTTTTTAAGATTTTATTTATTTATTTGAGAGAGAGAGACTGAGAGAGAGAGCACATGAGAGGGGGGAGGGTCGGGAGGGTCAGAGGAAGAAGCAGACTCCCTGCCGAGCAGGGAGCCGGATGCGGGACTCGATCCAGGGACTGCAGGATCATGACCTGAGCCGAAGGCAGTCGCTTAACCAACTGAGCCACCCAGGTGCCCCATTCTGTGCTTTTTAACTAGATAGGAAGAAAGAGAATGAGAGAAGAAAGAGAGGAAGAGAAGGACTAGTTGGGGGATATTGGGAAGGGGAGATGGGGAGGAGGAGGAGGAGAGGTGTAGAGCCAGAAAGATGGGTATAGGTGGGAATGGCTTGAGGAGCCAGTAAAATTCTCCAGTGTGAATCAGTGGGTGGAGAGGGGTGGGATTAATCAATGGTAATGACTATGGAGACTGATGAAGTGTTATATCTGTTGTTAAGTTTCCATGCATTCTTTGTCTCTCCTAAATGCTAAACTCTAGGGGATTAGTGTAGGGAATATTAAAAGCTGTTGAGTTTTACAACTGGATCAATGTAGTCTAGCATCAAGTGCCCAGGAGGCAGAGGATCTGCTGAATAAAGTGCCCAGGAGGCAGAGGAAGCTGTAAGAAGATAGGTTTCTGGGAATTTATAGGTAAGTTCAGAAAGGTATTGCCTTGAACCTCTTCTCTTTAGTATCCTCTCCTCCAGAAGGCCTCTCCTCATCACCTACTGTGTGTATCTTAGATTTATGGATATAAATAGATACATAATATAAAATATATATGTAATATCAGCTTTATGTGCTTCAAGGAGATAAAAGGAGTTTTCTAGAAGAGAGGCTTTTAAAAAGAAGAAGGAAGATTCAAGGATTATATTTTGGTGAATCCTCACATTGTTGATACATCTTTTTAGCACTTCTCTTTCTTGTAATACTGCATACCTGCCTAGTACCTTCATACCTATGTACCTACATATTTGCTGTAACATGTGAGCTCCTCAAGGAGAGGAAGCATGTTTTTTCAATTTTTTCATTCCCACAGCTAACTCATGTTCAATGCATTACAGTTTTACCATAAATATTTGTTGAATGAAAGAATAAATAAGTGAATGATCACAGCATTATTTCAGAAAAGCCAAATAACATGAGATTTTTCAAGAAGCAAAATGTTTACCAACAGCAGGAGAATGAGCCATCAATTATATTAGATTAGGTCATTTTCATTGAATTATGATTTTACTATAATTAAATATCCAAATAAAAATCTGAATGAATTGCTCAGTTAAGTGTTAAAAAGGACTCTTTGGTCTAGTTGAAAAGCACTTAGAGAAAAGTGATATTTCCTGAAAAGTAATTCCTAATGCACTGAAAAAGTATGAAAATTGCATCCTACAAACATTTTGCTTTGTAATATCCAGAATGTTTTTTTTTTTTTCATGCATGGGTCTCAGAAGTAGGTTGACTAGTTTAAAAAAAAGACATGATGACTTTGCTAGACTTTATTTTAAAACTCCAGTCACCTGACTTCAGTAGAACACTTCTTTTGAGGTCATAGCTGTTGAAAGTGGAATCAATCACTTTAGAACATAGGGCAGAGCAGCAAGCATGAACCTATTTTAATTAAATAGCTATGGTGTTTTGACAAGTTGGCATGTATTTTCTGGATAAGTTGTTCTGACTGATTTTGTTTATAGGCTACTTAGAATGAAAGGGCTATTTAAATGTCTGGTCACCAGTTTTAACATGTCCTTCAGCTTTGGGAATACTTCATATTTTTCGAAGTATTTTAAACTCTTCTTCACAGTTATTTTACATCTTCATTTTTCCTACTCAAGGGTTATACTCCTCCTTGAAAACACAGTAATGGCAATTTCTGTTGTAGGTTCCAAGTGATGGCATGGAATAAGGGCTTAGATATTAAGCAATACCTGGATTAACCATAAATGCCTACCGTCTTCATAATATGTGCCTAAGAGGTTGAATCTTTGTTTTATTTACTGTCACTATTTTGTACTTTTGACATCACCTGATCTAATGGGAAGATAAACTATTAAAGGAGAATCATAGAGGGGAATCCTAATATATTGTTTATTAGGAGTTCCAGTGACGAGCCTCCAAAGAGTGGACAGACTTCTTATTGTAAGTCATGCCCATGCAGCATGGGGGAGTCCAGCCAAGTGGGCAGTCTACAGGAGGGACCAGAGAACAAGTCTTGGTAGGTGACCAATGGTATCAAGAAAATTTGGCAGAAGGTAACAGATAAGCTGGAAGCACGGGGATTACCAGGCAGACAAATTTTAGGATCCATTCATGGGTACTGGAGTAACAAACACACTCACTTGAAAATGAAACTAATAGTCTGGTTAACATATCATATAGATCACAGTTTTGAAACAGGCAGTAAGTTCTATGAGGGATTATTGTAAGTAGGAGAGATCACTCAAGTCTTTAAGGATAATGTGGGAAGAATGTAGCTTGAAGGAATTATAAGATTTGGTTAAGCAAGTGGAAAATAGAGACATTCAAGTTTCATCCCAATTTAAATGCTTCAGTCCCTGAGGTATTTTTTTTTAAAGAGAGATAGAACATGATTAAAAAACTGGCAAAAGATAAATTCTGTGCTGTAGCACATGAGCAGTAATTTTTTCAAAGCCACATGGAGGCAGCAAGATATAACTCCTTCAGGTTCTTATTTTTCTAATGGCTGCATCATTGTTGTCGGGTGCCATGGAATTATTAGTACCCAATCATCACCCTGAAAGAATGTTCCAGCCCTTGCCCTCACCCCCATCTTTGTGTGTGTATCATGGTTGGCCCTGGAAGTCATGTGTAGCAGTTACCACTTGTCATTGCACCCCACTTGTATATGATAAAAAAGTACAATGTTGAAGACACACATTCCACCATTTTATCAGGCTCCCAGCTCCTCTGGGGTAATTTTCAAACTCAGAGTGTGGTTATACCTCACTCAGGTCAGAGCTGTATAGGTGATGCTAAATGTGAGACCTACTAACAGACATTCATGTCAAATATCCTGTCCCCAGATGCGCTAATACTCTGTAGCTATTCTTTTTTTTTTTTTTTAAGATTTATTTACTTATTTGGGGGGGGCAGAGGGAGAGGGAGAGAGAAACTTTTAATGGCAGTGGGACCGTGGTTAAGTCACTTCATATCTAGGAATCCATACTCTCATCTACAGCATGACAATTTTTCATAACCCACATTTCAGGATGTTTATGACTAGTCCAATTAAAAATGCAGTTGAAGTTTCATATTTTCGTATATCTAAATTACATTATTTGGATAGAAGAAAACAAATTAATTTAGTTGGAAAAAGTTTCAGAGTTACACTTTGAATTACAGTCAATCATTCAGGATTGTTTTGATTTTAGCTAAGGAAAACTATAATAATGTGGTAATGGAGTCTGAGTAACAATGCGCTGCAACCATAATCTGCTAATAGAGAAATACATTAAGGGGGTGATTCCCATCCTTACCTGATCAGAAGGATCACCAATATTCTTACAAAGATGTGAATGTGGCTATAGGAACTTTGTCAGAAGTTTCTGGTTTAGTGAGTGTGCAGTGGTGCCTTGGAATTACTAGGCATAACAGATGATTCTTGTGACCATGCATTAGAGTCAACTGTGTGCTGGTTAAAAATGCAGATTCTTGGGTCTTCCTTTTAGATCTAGTGGTATTAGAATCATTAGGGAATTTGATTTGTGAGTATTAGTCTTTATTTAGCCCAAAAGCAATTTCTCTGTTACTCACTATCCTAAGGTAGTACACTGGTAATAAGTGAATGTTTGTTATTCCTTTGATTCAGATGGCTATACATAAAAGAACCCCAAGAAAATTACAAATTGCCAGATGGTACTTGGAATTTATTACATTTGATGAAGGTTGGGGTGTTGTTCAGAATTATGCATTCTTCTGTAAAACTACCTCATTCCCATGGTGCATATTGTGAAAGCTTAACAATTAAAACCAAATACGTACCTGGTGCATTTTTCTCTAATTTTCGATGAAAATATATTTTACAAATATCCCTTTGCAGAAAAATGTATTTATGTCTGAGATGCTTATCATTGATTCAATCTTTGTTAGATTTCAGTAGGTGAGTACTGAACATTTATTTGCAAGTTGAGTAAAATCTAAAATATAAGAATAGCATGAAACCAAATAGGTCTCTGTTTTATAACAAAATGATTTTATACATAAAAAGATGTGTCTGGGAAAAAATTAAAATCAGTTATTTATAATCCTTGTCATTCCTTCCTGGGCCTTCTGAAGGTGGTGCCAAGAAATGACCTTTTTTTTTTTTTTAAAGATTTTATTTATTTGAGAGAGAGAGCACAATCAGGGGGAGTGGCAGGCAGAGGAAGAGGGAGTAGCAGACTCCCTGCTGAGCAAGGAGCTCGATGCAGGACTCGATCCCAGGACCTTGAGATCATGACCTGAGCCAAAGGCAGACACTTAACCGACTGAGCCACCAGATGCCCCATCCGTTTTTTGTTGTTGTTGTTAATGAATAGAATAGTAGATCTGTATACAAAATGAAAAAACTCAGAGACTTAGGAGAGATGCCTGCCCATGAAGTAGGACAGTAGGAGCTGGTGGTCAGAAGGAGTTGTTATGGTGGAAAAAAAAAGAAGACATAGAGTTGACAGCTGCTACAGCTAATAGAACTTGAGAGAGAGAGGGTTTTTTTTCATTTGTTTTGTTTTTGGAGAAGTTTTGCTCTATCATATGCAATGTTATATTCTACATTCACTTCCTAAGAAAATTTCAATTAAAAAAAATTCTCCAATCCTTTTGGCATTATTGTCCTTCAGTCCTAGCCTCCTCTTTTGATTCAAGATGTGTTTCTGGGCAAGAGTCAGGGGAAGGACAAGGTCATGGGGGCCAATGTACATTCTGATTTCACAGATATGAAAATTAGCGGGTCCCTACATGTAATGATTGTGTGTAGAATGAAGTCTGGTGGATGCATTCACTTGGTCTTATGACTGCCTCTTAATTCAACATTTTAGCTCTTTACTAGCTCAAAACCAAACTATTTATCTCTTTCTTTTCAATACAGTTTGTCAAACCCCCTTCCTCTAACTCCCCTTTAAACATCAGTATCCCCTAAGGGTCTTCCCTATCCTCCCTTATCTTTTCATGGTTTCAAGTCCTCCTTGTGGACTGGTCTTTCTCAAGTCCAAATGCCTCTGCTTAATTTCACACCTGGATATCTAACTGCCAAGTGGCTATTTCCGCGTAGACATTCCACGGGCTTCTCTGGTTCATCACGTTTAAAACCAACCTATCATGACTTTTATCCACTCAGTCACTCAAGCCAAAAACCTGGGACATATCCCAGATTCCTCTCTCTTGTCTGTCTTGCAGTCAATCGCCAGGCTTATACATTCTCCTTGCTAAGCATCTCTTGAACCTGTTCCTCCTTTAGACCCTAATACATTCTACTTAGTTCAGGTTACCATCAGCTTTTACTAATATGAGTATAATACCTTTTCTCTTCTTCTAGTCTTACCTGATTTGTCCAGAGTAATCTTTTTAACATAAAAATCTAATCCTCAAAATTCTTCAGATAGAAATTCCTTTGCATGCCATACTAGCCATGCTGTTATCTAGCCCATGGCTAGCTTCTGGCTTCTTCCTGGCCATCATTCTCCCTTCCCTCCCCCTACCCACCTCTTACATCTTATACTCCATTAAAATTCTGAAATATCTGTTGGTTACTCAAGTCATAATGCCTTTCTTCATGGTGTAGGCCTTTGCACTGGCAATAAATGGGTTTCTTGTCAATGTGTATTCTTGGTTCTCCTCAGCCATCCTTCAGCCTCCAGCTTAAATGCTGCCCTTTCTGTGAGGCCTCATCTGCCTCTCTCAATCAAACTTAAGTGCTTCTTTTCTTACATGTTCATAACAATGTTTATAAATGTCAATTATGGTTAATCCCACACTGCATTGCATTTGTTCGTTTGCAGGTATATACCCATCTCACTGAAAAGTTGTAAGACTTGGAATAGTTCAGGTCAAATACAGAGAATATTCAAGAGATGTTGGCTAAACCTAGACCAGCACCTAGACCAGTACCTAAAGGTCATTGGGACTCCATAATTGTATTTCACATGAAAGATTTTATAAGATTCCCAAAAAGGAACAATTTTATTTTTTTACACTGAGGGATCCGTGTACTTATATGAGCTACTTATTAAAAATTTTCTATGTGAGAATCATATTTATATTGATCAGACATTGGCAAGTTTGTTTTTAGAGGCCTTATTTAAGGTCCTGTTGACATTAGACAATTTATGAATTGAATTTGGGATAGGCTCTCAAAACGTTTATCATCGAATTCAATTTTCTTTGTATTTTGCAAAGTACAACCATCATAAACCCAGAGTAGAGTCTTTGTTCTGAGCCTTCCATGTATTTCCCTGAGCCTAGTTTTTGCTGAAGTAAATTCTTCTCATTGAAACCGGTGTCCTCCAAAGAGTGGTAAAATTTGGGGCTAGGATTGCTCCTCCCTGTACTATGAAATGGGATGGGAAAATTCTGATTGCAGAGTCATGAGGAAGAGATTCTGAGCATGCAGACCCTGTTGTATTTTTCTTAATACCTAGAAGAAGGAAAAAAGTAAGAATATTACAACAGAGCTTTGACTTACCTTGTCACCACCTGCTAAGAGAGATGATGACTCTCCTCCAGAGGTGCTTTCTTGTTAAAGAGAGACAGAGGACTGTAATCACTGACTTCACATTAGGAATGAAAAGTTCTTTTATGGGTAAGACTGAATGAATAAAACTTTAAAAGCCAATAATCTTAAGTTCAGTCATATAGAGTTTGCAATGCTTTATTAATTTATAAAAATAACAACCATCTATTTTCAACTGCAAACTACTCAGTATTAATAATAACACTAGTGTGTTACATGTCTTGATAGAGAATCAGTCAAAGATCTGAGCTTAGTAGCAAATGTACCTTTAAGTATATATTTACTATATTTTTATAATAAAATAATAAAAAGTTATAGTTTATTTTGATGAAGAGAGGAAGAATATTTGTAGGGCTTAATGAGATAAATGGAAAGAACTTAAAACAGGGACTATCACAAAATGAGATTTTCTACCTGGAAAAATCTCTAGCTATATGACCTGGGGAGATAATGAACTATAACAAGGGCATAATGTGATTAGAATAAAATGAGTGATTTATATCAGAGAAGCCTTGTCATAGAGAAGACACAGAAGTTATCACTCTTCAGCATGGTCTAGGGGTTAGTTCTATCTGTGTTTGCATAGTGAGTAGCTCCGAAACATTTTCTATTTGACCTCTAGGATTCTCAATTCAATGTGTATTTTGTGAGATTGACCCACTGAGGCAAATATTTAAATGAATAATGGAACATTTTTTTTAAATTATTGATTCCCAGAGATCTGGCATGTTTAGGCACGCTCACTATTTCTGTTCAAATTCATGGGAGTTTTTATCTCACTGTGAAAATGGTTTTCTGATCCCTCATCTCTCAGAATAAATCTGATATGTTTTTGAGTGTCTTAGAAAATTATTCCCAAATCTGAATAGACTGTAACTTGCTTATGAGGTCGGAAAGAGTAGATCATCACCACCAAACTTGAGGGGGGAGGGCCAGTGTAAATATTTTTCTTTTGAAATATGTTTTCAAGCTATGCTCTGTAAAAGGAACTTGCAAATCTAATTGGTGTACAACTATACTCTCATGATGCACAGTAACCTCCAGGGACATTTTAGTGTCAACCTGCCAGAAAGTTGTAACAATATATACATCCCAACAGTAACTGAAAACACCTGCTGTGGTCGGGAGAATAATGCCTCCCCCACAAAATACCCACATCCGAATCCCTGGAACCTGCAAATATGTGAAAGTTACATGGCAAAGGGAAACTAAGGTTGCTAGTCAGCTGACCCTAAAATATAGAAATTACCCTGGGTTATCCAGGAGGACCCAGTGTAATTACAAGAGTCTTTAAGAGAGGAAAAGAGAGGCAGAGGCGGACAAGAGGTGGCAGCATGAGAAGGCTGGCTTTGGAAGGTAGACCAAGAGGGCTGTAAGTCAAGAGGTGCAGGTTACATCTAGAATCACAAAAAAGGAAGAGGAACAAATTCTGTCTTTGAACCTCCAGAAGGAATGCTGGCCACCCTGCCAACACCTTGATTTTAGCTCAGTGAGACCCATTTTGAACATCTGATTTCTAGAACTAAGATAAGTTTGTATCGTCTAAGGCTCTAAGTGGTGGTAATTTGTTACAGCAGTAATAGGAAACGAATACATCCAAGTTTCTTCTCATCTTTGCTGACATGGGATATTATTGATCTTTTATGTCTTTTCTAGCCCAACAGTCAAAAATATATTATTAGTTGGGGAGCCTGGGGGCTCAGTCGGTTAAGTCTCTGCTTTTGGCTTGGTCATGATCTCAGGGTCCTGGGATCGAGCCCTGCCCCAGCCTCTGCGCTAAGCAGAGCGTCTGTTTGTCCCTCTGCCCCACTCCCACCAATAAATAAATAAAATCTTTAAAAATATATTCTATTGGTCTTTAATTTTTCATTATTAATTAAGTTGAGCTTATTTCCTTCTTCTAGATCCTTGATGAATATTAAAATTTCTTTACGAACATCCAGCTTATGGAATGAACTTATTTCATTATTGAAGTTTTAATTTTTTTGTTTTTGTTTTTGTTTTTCCTTATCCTTTTGTTTGACCATTAAGTATCATTTTTGCTTTTGGTGTCTAACACATTAAGAATAGAACCTACTAAGTTTTTACCAGGAATTTATGATGACTTCTTATAGAAATAAAGCAGCTTTTCAATGTTGCTAGAAATAATTACATGCTTTCTTTTAGTATGTTTTCTACTTTAAACTATTAATGTAATAAGCTATGAGAATAGGCTTCTTACCTTGACCCATTCCTAGATCACTAGAGTATATCGCCCTTTGTGGTAGTTTATTATTATTTAATAAGCTGCTGAATTCAGTTTTGCATGTATATTTATGAAAGAGATGAACGTATCCTTTTCTTTCCTGCTAATTTCCATCATGGTTATGTTAGTCCTAGAAATGAATGGAAAGCCTCCGTCTTTGCTGTGTTTTGTAATCATTTCAATATATGGGAGCTATTTGTGGAACACTCTGCATGCTATGCCTTTTTACACATCCTCTTTCCCTACCCCATTTCATATTATGTCAGTAAATTCAAAGGTACTTAGAAAGAAAAGGAAAATAAATATATTACCTCAAACTGCTATTTTGAGGTTGCAACTCCCCTCATCTTTTAAAATCAGAGAGTTTTTTTGCATCTGTAAACCATACCTGTAATTGTAGAGGAAGGAGGAGAGACATAAGAAAGGCTCTCCTTGGAGAGTTGTTGGCAACATAGCTGCCTATAATTTCATTAGATTTCCTTTTCTATGATGTTTTATTTTTATTACTATTACCATCATTATCATGATTATGCCTTATATGAAACCCGTTTACACTATACTAAATTATAAATATATTGTTAATTCATCTTTTATGATGTCAATGTGGACTGTGTTAACACAAGTGTCCAGGATAAAAGAAGTAATAGCCCCATGTCACTTTATCATGATCAGAACATTTAAGCAGAATTGTGTTGAGTTTAGGATATCACATTAAAAATGTATTGGCTTTCTAAATTACAAAAGCATTACAAATTCTTCCAAAAACAAGTTGGAAAGCACAGAAGAAAGAAGAAAGAAAATTATTTACAGTGTGATCTTCCAGATAAATTCATCAGTACACGTGAAGTTTATGCACATAATTGCATATATATTTTTCCAAAACCAGAATCATCCTCTACATCATTTTTGTTTTGTAACCTGCTTTTTCACTTCACAATATATTATTAAAATTTTTCATGTCATGAAATACTCTTTCACAACGTTATTTTAGTGAATGTGTTATAATTTAATCTGTGATGTGATCATGAATAGCAGATTACCTATTGTGAGACATTTGTTTCCATTTTATTACTGTTTATGGTACTATAATGAACATGATACAATGATTATTTTCTTGAGATGAATTCCCAGAAGTTGAATTGATAACATAAAAGGGTTGCGCATTATAATGACTTCTCATATGCTTAGCCAAATTTCCCTCTGGAGGTTATTTTATATATCATTCCACAATAAGTATAGGAAAGTGACCATTTCCCTCACCAAAGAAGAATCTTGGATTTGTCTTAATAGTTTCCAATTTGAGTAGCAAAAAACTATTTCATTTTGATATATATTTCTTTAACTAGACATATCCGTGATCACTAGCTCAACAACTTTTTCAAAATTTGCATTTCTTTTTGACTTTTAGCAAGATAATTCAGAACAGTACATATACAAGCATCTCAGGGGGCCTGGGGTAACATAGGAGCATAGCATACTATAAGCAAAAAAATCTCATCCTTCAGTGAGTCATATGACTATCCACACTAACTGGTACACATAGAAACCATCAATATCCTTTCTCTCATCAGATTTTTGTCACCAAATGAGCTCAAGTCAGATTAGGTTTTGCTGCTCTATGAATGCTAGAAAAGCTTTATTTTCAGAGCTTTCCTACTTCAAAATTGAAGACAAGCGATGGTGGACAGGTAGTGAGGTTGGTAATTGTTTTTCTTAAGTCTGTTGGGTATTTATGAATTGGTTTTTCATATCCTTCACTCAGTTTTTTATAAGGATGCTTGATATTTTCCTCATTGGCTTGTAATAGTTCTTTGCATATTACCTCTTTACCTGTTACAGATGTTATAAATATTTGTTCTGAGTTTTATTTGTTATTAAGATTGTTTATAATAGCTGTTGTCAAACTTGAGTCTTCCCAAGAATAACCTGGTGTGTATGTGTGTGTTTCTGTGTGTGGTATGGAGTGGATGTATATGTGTGCATGCTTGGGTGTCCACATGCATGTTTCATGCAAAGTCCTGAACGCTATCCATAGAACATTTGATATAAAAGGTCAAGGTAGCTATCATTGGTCATCATGCTGATGGTAGCTAACACTTGTGAGCATAGCATAACATATAGATTTGTCTAATCACTATATTATACACATGATATTATATATTATATTGTATATTAAAACTAATATAATGTGCATCAACTGTACTTCAAAAAAATAAATAAATACAGGTTCTAATATATATAGTGGTAATGGTTGCACCACTTTGGAGTAAATTAAAAACCATGAAGTTTACAATTTAAATGTATGAATTGTATGCTATGTGAATTATATCTCAATAAAGCTGCTAACAGAAAACAAAAAGGTCTAAGTAGAATCATGAAATCTGAATCTTAGAAAGCCCAAATATGATTCTAATACAGGTCATCAGAGATTCTCATTTTGGCTTGTGGTAGTTTTTGCTTAACTTGTAGTTGTTTTCAGTTTATCTGATAAAGGCTATCTGTCTTGTCCTTTGTGATTTCTGTCCTTTACGTCAAGCTGGGGATACTGTGTTTCAGAGAGGCATTGACAAACTAGAGAGCGTGTACAAACGCCAACAACTGGAATGTCGAGAGACCCAGATAGAATGACAAAGGAATAATGGAGGGAATGGGGATGTTTAGCATAAAGCCTAGACTTTGAGGAGGAATGTGCTAGCTATCATCCTCTGTTAAGTGGAAAGACAATGCAACTATTCTCTGTTGCACCAGAAAGCTGTACTAAGAACACTGTGTTGAAATGCAGAACATCAAATGCATCTTCCACGTGAATTTTCCTTTATAAAACATATCTGATCATGACATTTCTCAGTTTGGAATCCTTTGTGGCTTTTGTTGTCTTTAGGAGAACACTGTGTCCTGTGAGGTCCCTCACAATCCAAGCCTCATTTGGCAGCTTCGCCTCCCTCCACACTTCTCACCTGATGTGCTACCCAAGTGAATGGCTTGATGTCTCTAAAAATGGAACAGGTTTACACGTCTTTCCTCCTTCTCATATCTGAGTTTCATAAGCTATGTGATCTACTAACGTCCCCTATCCTCTAGGCTGAGCCATATGTTGAGCTCTAGTCAGGGCGGAGTCCTTGTGAGTCTGTTTCTGTCATGATCCTCTCTCTCGAAGGTCACCAATGGGACCTTATCCAGAAAATAAGTCACTGAAAAACCCAATGATGTATTTATATGCATTTACATATAATAATACGTAGTTAATATTTATTAGTCATAGGCTATGTCCTAGGGCAACAAAGATGAGTAAAATGTACATCTACTCTTCTAAGAGCCTCAACATCTCAGAAAAGAAGAATTAATGAAAATTAAATGAGAAAGTTTAGTGAATATTTAAAAATTGGAGACGGGATCAGAACTACATAATTCACATTTCAGTAGTTATGGAAATTCGAGTGAATTTATAATGCATTCAGACATAAAACTATATTTAAGAGGATAAATAAAAGGAAAAGAATTAAACTTGCTTGAGTTATATAGAGGAATAGCAGCACTGTGTTCTGAACCAAATGCATAATTTTTGCCAAGATGATTAAGCGGAAGATGTTTATGCTTCCGTTGAAAATTTGATTGGTGTTATACAGCATGTTAACTGAAAGACATGCTCATTTTTACTTGCTTAGGAATCCTTAAAATGTTCAATAAAGTGGCTGCATGTTTTTGCATAACAAAAGGGAACGCACGTTACTGAATGTCTCAGGATAATGAGGATGTTACGTAGTTTAGCATCTGCTATATTTATATTAGACTGCGGTCATTAATGGATACTTTTCCCTTCCACTGTCTAGAAGAAAGACATTTTTTCCCTTATTGTTACACACCAATTTGAAGTAGGAGTTGGAGTTTTTCTAGTAGCACATGACTCCAGTGTATTGCATTTGGAGTCATTCCTTTCAGTTCCTAATGTGCCATGCCGCTGGAGTTCTGGGTCAGTCAGAAGCCCACAGTTGCCAAGGTCAGAGGCCCCCAGTATTTTAATCTCATATCTCCACCAGTCCCGGGGCTGGCTAGAGAGCTCTCACGAAATGCCCATTAAGGAAAATGCATTCCTCGACATCACACAAACAGCAAGTGAAACGGCCAGACCTAGGCCTGAACTTGTGTGACAGATTACAAATGTGTTTTTCTCTGTGGAGCAGTGAGTCAGCTCAGTAATTTCTAAATAGTAGACTTGTCATCCAAATGTAGTTTGACGTTATCTCTAGGTGATTAGAACCCTGCGCTTTTTTTCGTGGTGATTAATAACCCTTTCATTCTTTCACTGTAGAACATCAACAGAGTTGATACTAATTGTATTAGCTAAGGCTGATTTCCTTTGCAAGATCCAAAACAGTGCATAATCCACTAGGATGAGCTCCTTGAAGGCACGAGCCATCATATTTATCTTAGTATCACCACCGTTAGGCCAGCGTGTTGCAGTAAGAGTTTCCATAAATGTGCACTGAGTTGAATTAACTTCATTTGCTGTGGATGAAATTCAGCACTAATAACATTCTCAGTTCTATTTAGGGTTTGAAGCTTGAAGAAGCAGTGCATTTCATTCTGCCAGTAAGTAAACAACTTCATGAAAGAAATATTAGCTCTTATAGTCCATTCATTCAGCTACTTTTGGAAAACTGTTTTCACTGACTAGACACAGCAACAAATTCTAGCCAGGCAGAGCAAATATTATAATTTATAACTAAAAGATGTCTTTGGTTGGGATTTGGGCCCGTTTTCCTCAATGTTCATCTTAAATATTTGCTACTATTTTAACACATTTGCTTCTAAAGAATTCTAGAATCTTGCTGTAGCAGAAAGGTCTCATTTCCAGGTAAGTCAGAGACCATTAAAACTCTCAGTGTAATGAGGTAAAGGGAAGGTCAGAAATACTTGTCAAAAGATAGAGTATACAAATAAAAATGTCAACTGCTTTATAAATGACATCTCGTCTCAGTGACTCTTTTTTTTAAATTTTATTTTATTATGTTATGCTAGTCACCATACATCATTAGTTTTTGATGTAGAATTCCATGATTCATTGTTTGCGTATAACACCCAGTGCTCCATGCAGTACGTGCCCTCTTTAATACCCATCACTGGGCTAACCCATCCCCCACCCCCCTCCCCTCTAGAACCCTCAGTTTGTTTCTCAGAGTCCATAGTCTCTCATGGTTCATCTCCCCCTCCGATTTCCCCCCTTCATTTTTCCCTTTCTACTATCCTTCTTTTTTTTAAAATATATTGTAGTATTTGTTTCAGAGGTACAGGTCTGTGATTCGTCAGTCTTACACAATTCACAGCACTCACCATAACACATACCCTCCCCAGTGTCCATCACCCAGCCACCCAACCCTACCATCCCCCACCACTCCAGCAACCCTCAGTTTGTTTCCTGAGATTAAGAGTCTCTTATGCTTT
>NC_138373.1:97785825-97803921 GCF_054177405.1 Leptonychotes weddellii
CAGTCTTTGGTTTAAAATCTAATTTGTCTGATATAAGGATTGCCACCCCAGCTTTCTTTTGGTGTCCATTAGCATGGTAAATGGTTTTCCATCCCCTCACTTTCAATCTGGGGGTGTCTTTGGGTCTAAAATGAGTCTCTTGCAGACAGCATATTGATGGGTCTTGTTTTTTTATCCAATCTGATAGCCTGTGTCTTTTGATTGGGCATTTAGCCCATTTACATTCAAGGTAACTATTGAAAGATATGAATTTAATGCCATTGTACTGCCTGTAAGGTGACTGTTACTGTATATTGTCTGTGTTCCTTTCTGTTCTATGTTGCTTTTAGGCTCTCTCTTTGCTTAGAGGATCCCTTTCAGTATTTCTTGTAGGTCTGGTTTGGTGTTCGCAAATTCTTTTGGTTTTTGTTTGTCCTGGAAACTTTTGATCTCTCCTTCTATTTTCAATGACAGCCTAGCTGGATATAGTATTCTTGGCTGCATATTTTTCTCAGTTAGTGCTCTGAATATATCATGCCAGTCCTTTCTGGCCTGCCGGGTCTCTGTGGATAGGTCTTTTGCCAATCTAATGTTTCTACTGTTGTAGGTTACAGACCTCTTGTCCCGAGCTGCTTTCAGGATTTTCTCTTTGTCTCTGACACTTGTGAGTTTTAGTATTAGATGTTGAGGTGTTGACCTATTTTTATTGATTTTGAAGGCGGTTCTCTGTGCCTCCTGGATTTTGATGCCTCTTTCCTTCCCCAAATTGGGGAGGTTCTCTGCTATAATTTGCTCTAATATACCTTCTCCCCCTCTCTCTTTCTTCTTCTTCTGGGATCCCAATTATTCTAAAATTGGTTCATCTTATGGTATCACTTATCTCTCGATTCTGCCCTCGTGATCCAGTAGTTGTTTATCTCTCTTTTTCTCAGCTTCATTATGTTCCATCATTTGGTCTTCTGTACCACTGATTCTCTCTTCTGCCTCATTTATCCTAGCAGTTAGAGCCTCCATTTTTTATTGCACCTCATTAATAGCCTTCTTGATTTCAAAAGAACTAGATTTTAGTTTTTTTCTTTCTCCAGAAAGGGATTCTCTAGTATCTTCCATGCTTTTTTCAAGCCCAGCTAGTATCTTTATAATCGTCATTCTGAACTCTAGCTCCGACATCTTACTAATGTCCATATTGATTAGGTCCCTGGCAGCCGGTACTGCCTCTTGTTTTTTTTTTTGAGGTGATTTTTTCCATCTTGTCATTTTGTCCAGAGAAGAATAGATGAATGAGAGAACAAAATGCAAAAAGGGTAACAATGACCCCAGAAAAATATACACTAAACAAATCAGAGGAGACCCAAAACCGGGGGGAAAAGAAAGGGAAAGAGAAAAAAAAAAGAATATGATCAGGTTGGTGAATAGATCAGAGCCACACACTACATTTTGAGCATATTTTGGTCTGTTAGAAGAAACTGCTTCCCAAAATTTTAAAGAAAGAAAAACTTATATATGTACAAAAATAAGGGTAAATATGATGAAGGGATAGAATATGACTGTAAGGATGAAAATTATAAAAGATTTTATAAAAGGAATTGATAAGATAAGAAGTTGGTTGAAAAAAGAAAGAAGAAAAATTAAAAAACAAAAAAGGGGAGAGAATGTGATCAGGCAGGAGACTAGAACAATGCCATACACTAGAGATTTAGGATATATTTTGGTCTGTTAGAAGAAACTGTATCTCAAAATTTTAGAGAGAGAAAAACTTATATATATATATAATATATATATATATTATATATATATATACAAAAAATAAGGTTAACTACAATGAAGGGATAGAATATGACTCTGAAAATGAAAAATAAAAAAGATTTTAAAAAAGGGGTTGATAAGATGTTGGTTGAAAAAGGGAAAAAGAAAAATTCAAAAAAAAACAGAAAAAGAAAAAAATAAAGAAAATTTTAAAAATTAACTTTGAAAGACTAAAGAATAAGGGGGAAAAAAAGCCATGAATTGTATGTGCAGTATTCCCCTAGTGCTGGAGTTCTGCAGTTCTCATTGATTGGTAAACTTGGTCTTGGCTGGCTGTTCTTGCTGACCTTCTGGGGGAGGGGGCCTGTTGCAGAGAATCTCAAATATCTTTGCCCGAGACAGAATTGCACCGCCCTTGCCAGGGGCCAGGCTAGGTAATCTACTCGGGTTTGCATCCCAGTAGTTTTTGTTCCCAGAAATCTTTCCATACAGCTTTGGAGGACGAGAATGAAAATGGCAGCCTCCCAATCTCTGGTCCCGGAGGAGCTGAGAATTCAGGGCCCCACTCCCCAGTGAGCCCCCAGAGAAAAGCAGTCAATCATTCCTTTCTCCCTGGTCTCCAGTGGCACTCTGTGCTCACCCAGCCTGAGACCAAGCATTTCTATCTCTGGCACAGGGCCGCTGGAGGGGATGGGGTGGGGGGATGGGGTAACTGGGTGATGGACATTAAGGAGGTTACATGATGTAATGCGCACTGGGTGTTATATAAGACTGATGAATCACTGACCTCTACCTCTGAAACTAATAATACACTATGTTAATTAATTGAATTTTAAAAAATGATGATAAAATTTGTAGCTACCTATTATTGCTACATGTATACTCATTCACTCCTCCCCCCCACCCCCTGGAAACCACCACTTTCCATCCGTCTCTGTGAATTTGACCACTCTGTCTACCTCATGTAAGTGGAATCATGTGGTATGATATTTTTTGTGGCTGGCTTATTCCACCTAGCATAATCTCTTCATGTTTCATCCATGCTGTAGCAGGAAATTCCTTCCTTTTTAAGCCTGAACAATATACAAACCATGTGGATATATCCATTTTGTTCATCTACACATCTGTCAATGGCCACTTGGGTTGCTTGCACCTTTCCGCTTTTGTAAATAACGCCGCTGGGAACATGGGGCTCCAAGTACGTGTCTGAGTCTGCGCTTTCAAGTCTTTTGTGTATATACTCAAAAGTAGAATTGCCAGATCATATGGTAATTGTACTTTTAACTTTTTGAGGAACTATCATACTATTTTTCTTAGTGACTACACCATTTTACAATCCTAGTAGTGCACAAGGGTTGCAATCTCCCACATTCTCCCAACACTTGTTATTTTCTGAGTTTTTTAGATCATACCCATCCTAATGGATGTGAAGTGGTACCTCATTACTGTTTTGCTTTGATTGTCCTAATGATGAGCCATACTTGTTTTTTTTTTAATTATGAACTTTTTATATTAGTTAAAAGAAGGCCTTTTTTTTTTTTTTAAAGATTTGATTTATTTATTTGACAGAGAGAGACACAGCAAGAGAGGGAACACAAGCAGGGGGAGTGGGAGAGGGAGAAGCAGGCTTCCCGTGGAGCAGGGAGCCCGATGTGGGACTCGATCCCAGGACCCTGGGATCATGACCTGAGCTGAAGGCAGTCGCTTAGCCAACTGAGCCACCCAGGCGCCCGAGAAGGCCTTTATTTCTGACTGAGTTATTTGGAGCTCTGCCTCCTAAGAACCCCAGGAGCCCTATAACCTCCTAAATTCCCATGCTGTAAGGTAGCTTTTCCAATAGAAATACAATGTGAACCACATAGATAATTTTAAGTTTTCTCATAGCCACATTTAAAAGAAAAAGAAATACGTAAAGTTAGTTTTAATATTTTATTTAATACAGTATTTCCAAAATACTATCATTTTAACCTGTAATCAATATAAAAGTTTTTAAGGAGGTATTTACATTCTTTTTTCACACTAAATTGTTACTGTGCATTTTCTGCTTATAGCACATCTCAATTCTGACTATCCACATTTCAAGGGCTCAATAGTTACTACTGTGTTAGATGGGTCTAAGATCCTGATTGTAATTAAACACTGAATAATGCTATGAGAAATCTTAAGGCAATAGCAGCCAATTATCATTACATGATTTACAGAAATACTGTATACCTGGCAGCTTGTGAGTGGATGAGGACATTTTGCTGCCCTGCCACCATCCACCCACTGGCCACACACACTCACAAATGGAAGGACACCTCCTTTTGGATAGCAACATCAAGAGGGTCCCACCATTTTGTTATATTTTACTATAAGGTGACAGCATTGTTTTATACTACTTTACATTTTTTAAAAACTTACAGTATTTCAGCTAACCTAGAAGTGATAAAACATTGTTTGGCTAGTGTGGGAACCTCACCACAAATGCTTTGATTGCCCAGCAGTCAATGTATGAACAAAGTTTGGAATCACATCATTCATGAATTGGTTGGTTTCTATATGGGTGACCACTTGAATATTTGATAATGGCCTTTAAATCAGCTCTGTTAGTTCTCCTATCTCCTATTATATCTCCTATCTCCTGATAGGAGTATCAGGATGCTTTTAAAAATTTTTTCTTCTCTCTCTCTTTTTTTTTCCAGCAGCTGGGGAGTCACATAAGTAGTGCCATTCTAACTCTTTGATCATCTAAGTGATTTTTCAATCTCCTCACAAGCCAAGGCACTATAATGTAAATAAAGCCTGATTGGTGCCAAATCTGAAATTGTCACGTGAGATACTAGATCCTCTGAGATCCTTGTCTGCTTTAATAACAGTGATGTTTCATAAGCCAAGAGTCATCTTCAGGGCCAGCCTATCACTAATAACCATAAGTTCAAGCCCATTTCAGTGCTCCTCAGAGTTTCCTATTTGTTCATCTCTGTACAGCCTGCATGCCAAGTTAAAGAACTTACAAAAAATTAAGAGGGAACCCCTTGTCAGGTTAAGCTTAAATGTTGACAGCTTGAATCACAAGGTAATCATGAATTAGTGATGCTGTGAGCTTCATTGAAATTTAAGGGACAGTATTGATCTTTCTAAGCTTCCTATAGAATTTAACCATTTTTAATTGCTTAGAGTGTCAGATACCCCTGCTTGCACTGGATTTCCCCTTCGAACTAGGAAGTAGCTACCAGGGAACTAAATCCTTGCCTGTCGCCACTCTAGTCCCTCAGGGCACTGAGCTTCCCAGCAATGCTCAGTGACACTTGCTAACCCACTGACTGATGGGAAAAGTTGTATTCTTATCACCATGAGCCCATGGATTCTACCTATGATGCCAAAAATAAATTTAGTTAATTGAAATAATAAATATTTATTCAATAATTATGTGTGTGCCAAATACCACCTCTGAGCTAGAGGCATCACACTTACTAATCAATTTATCACATAAATCAGGCGCATTTAGATGGAACGGCCATTTTTCCATTTTATGTGTGTAAACAGAGGCCCAGAGAAGACACATCTCGACAGTGTCACTTAACAGCTCTGGCACACTGGACACGTTAGGTAGCAGAGCTCCAGTTGTCCCTATTTATAGGGTGGGAGCAATAACACTGCCACTAAGTGTTGCTGTAGGAAATGAATTACATAGTGTTTTATTTTAATCTTACTTTATTCTTTTCACTTTGCAGGAATGGAATGAGTTTGTGCAAAGCATTTCACTTTTGATTAGAAGGTGAAAAAATAGCTCCTCACTTAGATTCATGAAACCAGTCTTCACTGAGTTAGACCAGATTGCTCTCTATCAGACAAAGAACTGGGCCAAGTGGAAAAAACAAAACAAAACAAAAAAAACCCTGAATAGGCTTAGGCTTATTTAAGGTTACCTTTCAGTATTTTACAGTATGACCACTGATCAAAGTGTTCTATAGATCCCTGTTGTAATCTAAATTAAAATTTATAACATAATTAATGTAGAAGTTTTCAAGCACTAACATGATCCTATGACATTTTTTAGGCAGATCCAGCTTCCAGCTAAGGGCTTATAAAAACAAAATTAAATGAACTGCACACACACATACAAATATTGAATCATATCTGCTATGGAAGTACTAGTATTCAGTTTAGAAGATTTTATTTATGGTCAACTGTGTGTGTGTGTGTGTGTGTGTACCCAGTTTTAACTTGCACCAGAAGATTTAAAATATCTAAAATACCTATAACTTTGAAATATTTTTAGCTTTAAAATAATTTTATATAAAAGCTATACCTATTCAGTTGCAACTGATACCAAAAGATTTAAAATTTCTTTTATTTATTTATTAATTTATTTGAGAGAGAGAGAGCGTGCACATCAGCAGGGAGAGGGAGAAGCAGACTCCCTGCTAAGCAGGGAGCCCGATGAGGGGCTCAGTCCCAGGATCCTGGGATCATGACCTGAGCCAAAGGCAGATGCTTAACCAACTGAGCCACCTAGGTGCCCCGAGATTGAAAATTTCTTTGTCCATCGACAGTTTCTTATCACATTACATATTTTTATTACAATTGATAAAAGTGAAAGACTACTTAGGGAGTGTTTCTTAATATTCAAAACTGATAAACCACAACTGTGTTGTCCAACCTGCCAAGACAATTGGTACATCTCTCACTTCTCTGACACTGTGTTGTTCTTCCCAGAAGTGTCTTGAATCAGCCATTTCATGTTTCTTGCTTCAGACTGTATGGTATAAATGTCATTGTTTCCATAAGTACTTCTTAAACACCAACAATATGCCAGACCCTAGGCATGCAATATGGTGGATAAAAATGACATTACCCTTTTGGAACCTAGAATCTGGTGGCAGAAGCAGATATTAATCAATGAATCATAGAAAGAAATACACAAGTACAAGATGCTTTGTCTTATGGAGAAGTACAGGGACATATGAGAACATTGAAAGGGGGCCCTGGCATAGTCTAAGGAGCTTGGTTAGAGATCCCATCTCTGACCAATCAACCAGAGGGGGATGGAGGGAAAGAACTTGGGCTTTGAATAGATACAAGCTTTAGTTTCAAATCTACCTTCTGTGTTCTGAGGTAAGTTGTTGAAGTTCTCTGAAATCTAAGTTTCCTCACTTATAAAAGAACTTTATTGTATTTACTTCAATAGAGTTCTGAAAGACTATAAAATAGATTTATTAGTGGCTGGCACGTTGCGTGCATTTAGTAAATAATAGTGTCCTTTCTCTTCATTGCTCCTTTGATGACAAACTTTGACTTAATGCTAATAACATTGTATTTTTCTTCTTAAGTATTATTCCAAATCCTATCCAGGTCAAAGAAAAGTAATTATAATATAGAATTGTATCTGCTGTACAAATACTGATACTCAATTTAGGGCATTTTATCTCTAGTCAAGTGTTAGACCAGTAATGTAATTAAGTGAATGGATTCATTGACTTTAGGAAAATAGCATGCATTATGCTTATCATTAGCTTGGCTGAGTAAAGCCATGTGACTTAAAGGAAAACCTACAGAACTAAGAGTTGAGAGAACATGATGTAACTGAGGTGCTTGAAAAGTCGTGGTGCAGCTCGGGGCCTCACAGGAATCCTAAATCCCTTTTAGCTCAGTCATTTGGGGAAGCTGGAAAGTGATGTTAGTGCCCGTTACACATGGTTGACTCTTATTCTTTCTGGTACTCATAGCTTAAGGGTCATCTTCTTTGAGAAACCTGCCCTGACTCCCTAAAAGTGGGTTATGTGTCAGTCCCCTGGGCTCCATTAAAAAACAACCCTGCAACTCTTTACTGAATGTCTGTGCATAGGACTGATTATTCACTATACTGTGGTCTCCATGAGGAGTGGCACAGTGCCAACCTCACACCTCAGCCCTTGGCACAGGGCCTGGCACTTAATAATACTATTTAGGGAATATCTGGTTCATCATCTAAGACAGAAAAAGACCAGTTATGTGCTCACCACTGTTCTGAAAAAGCATATAGACTAGACTTCCACCTGAAGGACATTATAATTAAGGAAGGAGAGCAATACTAAAACACAAACAAAAAACCCAAACCATATCAGAAGGGCATCATAAAATGACGTATTCTCTATATGCTCTTCGGGGCACCAGAGCTGGTCATGGGAGATTTTGAGGTTTTGAAGACTGGAAGATAATTCACTAAGTAAGAAGGGAACAGACACAACACATGGGGAACATCATGAGTTAAATATGGAACAGTGTATGGATCAGGACTTGGAAAGAGCCGCAGAGTCCATGTGGTTAGCCTTGGGAACTCGCACTGGGTAGGCAGCCTGAAGTCAGACTATGCAGGTCCTTGAAAAGCAAGAGGAAGGTAGACTTGATGTGGTTGAAAATGTGAAGAAATTGGTGGTGTTGAACATGAAACCCACATGCTCAGAATACAGTTCCTAAAAATTTAGGAGAGATTGTAGCAAATGAACAGAGTCTGAAAGAAATAAGGCTCTAAACAAAATCGTTTTATATTTAATGTTTTAAATTTCTAACCCACGCCCATTTCTTCTATCTCTTTGATCACCAGGATCGGTTCAACCAGGTAGGTTAGTATTCACAGAGGAAGAAGAAGATGCTCCAAGAACTTAAATGGTGTGTTCAGTGTCATCTAGTTCATTAATGGCAGAGCCAGAATTAAGGGGATCAATTCCTGAATTTCAAATCTCTATCATTAAAGTTAAAACTAAAACTTATCAAGTGGTAGCAATAGTTCAGTTTTTTTTGGTATATTGTTTAAAAACAACATACCATAATCCTGTTGGAAAGGTATAGATTTTTGTTAGTGAGGGTGTTTTGCTTTTGCATTAAAAATATATGCGTGTTTGTAAACCTACACAATAGCATTAATGAAGAGCATTAGTCAGATTTTTCTGGATAAATCGAAGTTCATAATACCCATGTGTCATAATACTCAAACAGTAATATGTGTTCACTTAGCTTTTGTGTCAAAAACCAGAAACAACACTTGCCATTCAAACTGCATAAACTATATACTATAAAGGGAAAATATTCAAAGAGATAGAACAAGAAATTGGGATTTATTACACAAGCTGGTTTTTCTATAGAAGAGACATGATATGTACTCTATAAATAGAGCAAACTTAGAATATGACAGTCAACATGTTTCACTTAATTTTTTAAGTGCTGTTGGTTGATTCATACTCTTTGGCCACAGAATAATATATGTGATCGTTTATTGCTGAATGCTTTAGGGGACGCTGTGTAGGATTGTGCTCAAGAGGACAGATTCTAGAGTCAGATTTGCTGGAGTAAAACCTTGGTCCCTCCATTAACTAATTTGTTATCTTATGCATGTTTCTTAACCTCTGTAAGTCTTATTGTCTTTGTCTGTAAAATGTGGATAATAATATCTAAGTGAATTTTATCTATGATTCTTTTAAAGTAGGGAAGGTTAAAGAAGTAATTTGATGGCAAAGAGTAAAAAGTTTGCATGTTAGCAAAACCACCATTATGCATATATCTTATGCACAGATACAGACATACATTTATTTCCTCTTTGCCATGAACTACTAATTTGTATTCTAGAACATGTCTAATCCATTAAGGTTTCTAACTCTTCACTATAGAAGTGTCACCATTAGGTTTACAGGAAAATGGAATGCAAGCTTTTATGACATTTTACTGATTTTTTAGTGACCTATGGTGATTAATGAAGCTTTATTGGAAACTAGAAACAAATAATTCCTGGATTCCTGGTTTTATATTTTAAAGCAATTCATTAGGCATTGGGAAAATGCCTGAAAGTTGCATTTTAAAAGCTTTTATTTTTAAACCAAAGATTTTTTTTCCCAAATAAGCCTTATAACTAAAACATGTTATCAGTCAGAGTACTTTCTAAATGTTTAAATTTTGAGTTTTCTTCTTTGCCCTTCCTCTCCTCTCATGCTATAGTGTGCATCTGTTACAAAATTATTGTTCCAAACAATGTGAGTAAACCACCAATAGGACACATTGTTGGCTAGAGCAGTTACTGGAAAAAAAAAAAAATGAAGTTAGACATGGAAGAAGTGAAACTGACCTTTTAAAATATTATTCAAACCTCAGTGCCTTCAGTAACTTCTATTCCATTCTGTTGTGCATAATATTTCTTTGCAGTTGGGGAAACTTACAGAAAAAACCTGGTGACATCTAGTGGGGCAAGAATGTGGCAGAGCTGCTGTAAGGGTATAAAGAGAGCCAAGGAGATGAAGGGGTGACTCCAGTGAGTCACGCCCTACATCCTTCAGAGATATCCTCTGCTGTCGACTGAAAACCTTTCTAAATAGAGGACCAATCACACAGATGTCTGAGAAGAAAAATAAAGAATGTATCTTCTGACTGAGCTGAGGATAACTAGCCTTGCAAAAGATCCTTCAGAGTCAGGGTTAGAGCTCGCAATACGTTCTGACCTGCATGCTTCAGCTTCAAACACATCTCCTAGTCAGTGAATACATTTAATGCATTAGTTCTATTTCCCTTTGGTCCTAAAAATGATTGTTAAATTAATTGTTAGTCTATCTTATAATTGTGTTTTAGACTTGACAAAATATGGCACTTTTCTTACCAAGAGGGATTGAGATTGGATTGACTCCATGGCAACTCTCTCAATCTCTCTCTCTCTCGATAGATAGATAGATAGATAGATTATATATAGATATAATATTATATATTATATTATGTATATTATATTCAATATTATATATTCAATATTATCAGTATTTTAATTTTCCTTAAATTAATCATGTATATGAATATATATGTATATACATACCCAAATTAATATGACTTTTTTGAACCTGACAATTCTACATTTAAATGCATATGCAAAATTGGTCATGTATATCTGAGCCAGATATTAATATATAGAGAGAGTATACTATATGTATATATATATACACACACTAGAGTATGTATGTATACACACACATACATATTTTATACACACATATGCATTCAAAGTATTTTGGCATTAATTGAATTAAGGGATGCAGAATACTTTGGGCAAAAATGTATAAATCAAATATTGATAAAAGTAAGTGTAGCCCTAACAGTGTTTATATTCTTTGCAAACCATAGAACAGAGAAAGCAGCAGTGAATGATTCAGAACCATTGACCTATGGTAGGGAAATCCTGACTGAATATTTAAAGTGGAAGGAAAAGCACTATTTCTGATTTTAAAGGATATTGTAGGCTTTATATCAGAACTGAAGTTTACATAATTTGTCTCTAAAATATTTTTATAAGAGGTATTTTTTCTAAGTTCATTAAAACAAAATTATTTTTGAAAACAGATCTTGACTTTCTAGGCAATTGATGAATTATTTGAGAAGTTTAACACAATGTCCTGACCTAAATTAAGGTAAAGATATTTGGGATAAGTGTAAGTATAATTTGGTGATTCAGAACTGACTGAAGATTGTACCTAAAAAAGTGCTCTCAAAAAAATCAATGTCAGTCTATAAAGTGATTTCTAAAGCTTTTATTTTCAGTCCTGTCCTGTTTAACTTTTTCATTTTAAATAAATTACATAAATTGTATTGTGGTAAAACTTACAGTAAAGATGGAACGTATAGACATTGAATAACAAAAACTCTAGGCTTATCTAAGAAGATGCAGTTTGACAGAAATAAAGTGTGGGTTCTAGTCTCTAAACACACACACACACGCAGCACACACACAGATGGTGAGAAATCAGCTTAAAAGTAACACATACAAAACATTTTTAAAAATAGTGGATGAATGGTGGATGTCCATTGACTGTAAATTTGCTATTAGAGCAGGAAGTTAAGGAAACCAAAGAAAAAAAAAACAAACCCACATAAAATTAAAAGTGAGAAGAGTAAACAACCATGGCTATGGAGGAAATTAAAGGAAAATTTCAAAAGCATTTTAAAAACATTATACAAATATATTTGTATACACAAACACATTTCAAAAGCTAACATCATTGTTAATGCTGAAATATTAGAATCCTCAATACATTCTCTTTCAACTTAGAAACAAGGTAAGGGTGTTCTATCAGAGTTGATTGCAGATCCCAGAAACCATTCTAGCTAGTTTAACTAGAAAGGGCCATATGGCAGAATTGCTTATGAGATTGTTGAAAGAGTTGCTGGAGCAAAGTCTAGGCTAAGCTTCCAGGTACGTTTCCTAAATACCAGCCTCCAGCAGGCCTGCCAGGAGGGCTGCCGCCACCGTTGTGATCATGAAACCAGGAAATCTGGCAGCCACTGCCCCAACTGCTGGCTCCCACAACCACATCGTCTCAGCTCTGACCTGAGTCAGAATGAATGCCCTTCCTCCTGCTTCTCTTTAAAACTAGGAATTATGCAGCTCTGGCTGTATCACAACTTCTATGATGATGCTCCCCAGTGCTCTGGAAGTAGCAGCCAATGGAATTAAACAAAAGAAAGAAATGAGAAATCTAAAGTAGGAAGCAAAATTGCCATGTTTGCAGCCAATATGGTCATATGCTTAGAAAACCAAGAGAATCAGCACAAACACTATTATAAACAATTAGGTTTCAGAAAGATATTTGGTTTTAAAATTCATATATATAACCAGTAACTAATTAGAAAATACAATGAAAGAAGTCATCCTGTTTATGAGAGCAACAACAAAAAAGATGCACCAGTGACATAAAGTAACAAAAATATGTAGGTTTTTTGTAAAAAACAAACAAAAAAAAACCCTTGAAATTTCCTGCTAGAGTATATAAGAAAGAACAGAGGTAAAGACATACTTTGCTTTAAGTAGGAAGATTCAGTATTTACAATATTTTAATTTTCCCTAAATTAATCATGTATATGAATATATATGTGTATATATATATATGTGTGTGTATATATACCCAAATCACCATAACTTTTTTGAACCTGACAATTCTACACTTAAATATATATGCAAAATTAGTCATGACTATTGGAGCCAGATATTAAAATATGTCATGAAGCCACAACTAAAATAGTTTCTGCATTAAGAAGAAATAGAAATTCACTGGATTAGGGTCAAGATCTAAAACACATCTGAAATACATATAGAAATAATTTAATGTAAAATGAGGGTGATATTTCACATCAGTGGGGAAAAGATTATTCAATAACTTTTGAGAGAACTGGCTAGGTATTTGGAAAAAAAATGAAGTTGGATCACAACCTAATTCCTTACACCAAAATCACTTCTAGATGAAGCAAATGTAAGAAGGTGAAAAATGAGTAAAGAATATGAAGAGACGGGGCGCCTGGGTGGCTCAGTTGTTAAGCGTCTGCCTTCGGCTCAGGTCATGATCCCAGGGTCCTGGGATCGAGCCCCGCATTGGGCTCCCCGCTCTGCGGGAAGCCTGCTTCTCCCTCTCCCACTCCCCCTGCTTGTGTTCCTGCTGTCGCTATCTCTCTCTCTGTCAAATAAATAAATAAAATCTTAAAAAAAAAAGAGAGAATATGAAGAGACCGTTGATAAATATAAATGAGTAATAGACTTATCAAAGGAGGTTCATCCTTACTTATAATTTAAGAAAAACCCAATCAAAGTAAAAATGTATCATTTTTTTTTTTTTTACCTCTCAAATCCAAAGGCTGCAAGACTGTCTTTTGTAAACACTGATCTGGCTGTGCTCTCTGCTTTTCTGGAAGGGTTAGCCAGCCGTACCACAGTTCAGTTTCCAGTAACATCTGGGGAGCCTACCTGCTCACTTTTTAGCCAGTTTCTAGCTATAGACATCATTTCCTGTTAAAAATGTATGAGACTTGAGAAAGAAACATCTCAGCCTTTCATCCCTAACCATCTAACTACTTAGCTATACATGTAAAGATTTTGTTTTCTGAAAAGATACCTAGTCATCGCCTTTGCAAGAGGTGGATGGCTGGTGGTGATGGAGAAGGGGAAAGAATTGATTTTGGCATTATAGGCATCTATCTGCCTAGAGGCATGTTTTAATTTCTAATCATGTGGACATTTTCATATTTTAAAAGAGGTATAGCATCTAGAACAGGGGTGGTGTTAGTCAGGCTCTGCCCTGAGGTGGTGAACTGGTCCTGGGATTGGGTTCACATGTAGGTACTATCCTCTGAGAGAGCTCCGTGAACCAACTAGAGCATGTTAGGACAAATAGCTGTGGCACGAGCGTATTTGCAATCACATCAGAACAAGCACCTGAATGGGTTATATTGGTGGATAAAGAACTGGGATCAAAATTATAGCAGTGTTCACAGTAAGAATCTGGAAAAGGCATTAAAACATATTGGCTATGAGCTCAAGGGATACGACTGCATCAAGGAGGACATTGAAGGAAATCACTTGGGAAAAAAAAAAAAAGGAAATCATTTGCAAATAAGGAAAGAAGGGAATGCTAAGCAGCAGGTCTCCAGGGAATGTGCCATGGGCTAGTATTGAGTTCTTTCGTGGAGAGAGCTGTTCCAAACTCAGCCTGTTGTCAGGTTGCATAAGGGAAATGAAGAGAGATCAAGCTCTGGGCTTCGTAGAAGCTATCGTCATCCTTACTTGTACTTACTGTTCTTAAGAGTCCCCAGATATTTGAAAAGACAAAAAAGGAATAGTTCTATATAATAAGACAAACTTAAAATAGGTTGTAAAGGTACAAGTCAGCCACCTACTTCCTTAAGAACTATTCCGGGTTACCAGCGGTTTAAAGCAGAACCAAAGCAAATCATTTGTCACTTCCAAAGGCCACAGGACCACTTTTATTACCTTTTTGAGTTGGCTTTGCTCTCTGCTTTTTTCTTTTTTTTTTTTTTTTTAGATTTTATTTATTTATTTGACAGACAGAGAGACAGTGAGAGAGGGAACACAAGCAGGGGGAGTGGGAGAGGGAGAAGCAGGCTTCCCGCCGAGCAGGGAGCTAGATGCGGGGCTCGATCCCAGGACCCTGAGATCATGACCTGAGCCGAAGGCAGTAGCTTAACCAACTGAGCCACCCAGGCACCCCTCTGCTTTTTTCTAAAGTTTAGCCAGATTTACCACATCTCAGCTTCCAGGAAAACCTAGGGAATCAGCCCCGTCTTTGCAGCTAGCTGATGGATTCTAGGCAACTGTTTATAGATAGCAAGAATAGAAGTGACCTTGGGATGAAGGTGGTAAAGCACCTTTATCTGACCTTTCCTTTCTGCAGACCACCAAGTCCTGAAAGTGAATGTTTAATACCCCTGGGAAGATTTCTGGCCTCCGTTCCAAACAATTACTGAACTAATCTAAATTACACAAACACAGACCATTTATCAAGGTCAGCCTGCAATGATTTGCATATCTAGGCAAAGTGTTCCCAGTACAGAGGGTGAACCAAGGATAAATAAAGCAGAAATGAGGTGCTGATTAGTCAAAAAAAAAAAAAAAAGACTCATTAACTATCTAACGATGGGAGAGTTTGCAGATCGGTTAACTGAACAGTTATCGTTTTAGTAATACAAGACAAAAAGGCATTTTTCTTCTTTTTGACCCAAGAACAGGCCCCTTTGCAAGTGACATCTGACTTCAAAGGATTTTAGCATTCCTGTTGACAGATAAGGTTAGAAGTGGAGGAAAAGAGACTTCGCCAGCTTAGTGGAAGGGATGATAGAGAGAATGCTTCCAACCCCGCGACCAGATCCAACTCTCCCCTTCAGACCTTATTTCCTATGGCAGTAAGCGAATTCTCTAAAACTTAGGGGCCCCAAAGGGATTGTCCCCCTGTTCCACACACTCAACTGAAAGGTTTCTGTCAAAAGTGAGTATCAAATAAGCCTGTCCCCCGATGGCAAATAATGTATGATTCCACTCCTATGAGGTACCTGGAGTAATCAAATTCATAGAGACAGACAGTAGAATGGTGGTTGCCAGGGGCTGGGGGAGGGGAGTGTGGAGGTGTTGTCCTATGGGGACAGAGTTTTAGTTCTGGCAGATGAACAATGTTCTGGAGATGGGTGGTGATGAGGTTGCACGACAATGTAAATGTACTTACTGCCACTGAACTGCACACTTAACAATGGTTAAGATGGTACAATTTTTTGTTTTACCCCAACTTAAAATAAGCAAAAAAGTTAAAATCGATAACATATTTATAGACAAGCGACTATTACAGTGATCAGCTTAAAAAATCCAGAATTTTCGGGCGCCTGAGTGGCTCAGTCAGTTAAGTGTCTGCCTTTGGCTCAGATCATGAGCCCAGGGTCCTGGGATCGAGCCCTGCATCAGGCTCTCTGCTCGGCGGAGGGCCTGCTTCTCCCTCTCTTCCCTGTCCTTGCTCTCTCTCGCTCTCTCTCTCAAATAAATAAATAAAATCTTTAAAAAATCCCCATTTTGTATCTGCCATGTCACAGTCTCCTCTAGAATATTATTTTTGGTCAAAAAGCTTGGCACTAGGTTTATCATCCTTGAGTGTGTTTGGCTGACGCTGAAGTCATCCAGGAAATCAGGGCCGTGCCCACGGTCATGAGTTCAGAAGACTGGATGGGGTCGGGCAGGGGAGGGCAGCTCATAGGGGTAGGGTGCCTGGCTTGGTCCATGCTGAACACAAGAGTGATGGGGGGGAGTAAATATTAAAGTAGATCTTATAATAGTAGGTCTTATAAAGTGGTCTAATAATAGAAGTAGGAAGAAGCAGGCTGGTATTAAAAACCATACTACTGTGTTGCGGAACTATTAATGCTACCTGAGAGCTGTAAATTATGATGAAAAGCAAATGTCTACTGCTTTGCATATTTTTAATAAGAGAAGCATTGCACAGTTTTGACATCCTCAAAGGAAAGCCAGCAGGAGTATGTTCTTTACCGAGTAAAGAGTAAAAGAACTGCTACCAGCTTCATAGGCAAGCAACCAATCCTGTCACACAGGCTTCCACACTCAGAAGGGCCCTGCACTTGGTTTCAGGCTACACTGCGTTCTCTTGAAATCTCTAATGCTTTTGGAACAACGTCTCACTTTGTGCTGGGTCCCACCAATTATGTAGCCAGACCTACTGGCATCAGTCAGAACATCAAACTGCAGCCTAGGTTAAAATATCATGGCAAAGCAAGGAGGTGGGGTCACTAGCCTAATTTGGGCAGATAAGGAATATTTTAAAAAGGACCTGGGGTTGATACAGACCACCCAGAGGGTGGGAACCTGGTGGAACCTAGATAAGGCAACGTGTGGTATGATATGAATACAGGACTCCAAGCATGCCTGTTGGTAAACTGCTAGGGACGGAGTTCTGTGGTCAGCTGGTATCACTACACTGTCTTGAAATTGCATATCCACGTTGTTTCTACCTTCCTCCTCATGCCGTCCTTGCTGCATGGAGGAGATCCTGGTTAGGAAGAGGCCAAGGTTCTGTCTCCTATTCCAAGTGAGTTGGCTTAGGATTTCAAGGTCTCCCATACCTCCCACCTGGATGTCTTATTGCTTAGGGTAAACCCAGAGAGGGGTGCATTAAACCAGAGAGTTCAGCTAACTGGGAACTGGGAAGGGGAATGGGATTTCTGAGCTGCAGACTAGGACTTAGGGGCAGAAGGGAGAGAGTAGGGCTCCTTGGGTGGAATGGCATGATACAAAGGAAGATCAATCCACTGTGTAGGAAGGACTGTTGTCTCAGCAGAGTTGTCTGAGCTGAGGTGTCTGGAGGGAATCTCAAGGGAGTTACGTTAGTTCTGAATTTTGGTTCACTTCACCGGCTCCCATTTGCTCAATGAATATTCCTGTCGGTCCCTTTTAGGGGAAAGACCAGCACCCTGATGGCAGTCTGAGCTGAATTCAGTGCCTGGAATTGTCATGTAGTAGATGGGATCCCTTGAGTAGGTTACTTCACCTCTCTGAGCTGAGCTTACATTTCCTTGTTTTGTAAAACAGATAAAACATACATTCATAATGTTACTGCGAAGATTAAATATGTCAAGTATAGAGCACAAAATAGATCCTAACTGACTTGTACCCATTATTAATACCATCAGTTTTATGATTATTATTCAGATAGCGAGGACTAAACACCTATCAAACAAAGGAGCACAGATGTCTGTAGGGATTAAGGTGAATAGAAAGATAATTGCTCTTCGTTTACACGGTCAACATATCATTATTTATTTTTGGATTGTTATTATTTTCTGTGTACAGATGTAGTTAATTATGCATTTTAAAACTGAAAATATATCTAAATAATGAGGCTTGCTACTGTTAGATTCTCTTTTATATGGCTATGCAAATAAGATCACAATTAGGACAGTGTAACTTCTCCTCCACTAAGATTATTAGTTTCTTTTCTAGAGAAACAGAATATTTTAGAGCTAAAAGGGACCATACAGATCATCTACTAAAGTTTCCCCTTTAACAAATCAAGAAGTCGAGATTTGCGAAACTGTGTCTTT
>NC_138373.1:97804421-97849075 GCF_054177405.1 Leptonychotes weddellii
CATCTCTCTCTCTGTCCATCTCTCCCTCTGTCCATCTCTCTCTCTCTGTCTTGCACTCGCTCTCTTCTTCCTCTTCGTAATAGTAAAAGTACTCGGTCAGTCTCTCTGTCTCCTATATTTTTGCACACACTGTGCTCGCTAGGTCAGAGGCAGCAGGACATGCTCGGTTCCTTGTTTCACAGACTGTCACTTCAGCATGTGTTGCTGAGTTGTTCCTCGTTGTGTCAAATGCAGCCTGACCAATTCCCTTCAGAGCAAAATTTGAATCAGCAGACTGATTTCAGAGTCGAGTGCTTACTCTGTAGTTGACAATCTCTATGGATTTTAACTGATGAGGTTTCCAACACAGGGGAAAAGACGCCATAGGCCAAATATAAGTAAAATCTTCAGCTCACTGAAGAGGCATAATGGTGGTCCCTTTGCAAATGGTTGTATGAAGTAAGCATATCATTGAAAATAATGCCCCTCTGAGGTATGCCGTGTGAGATCATTTTTCAATGCCACTGAATTAATGCTTTTTTTTCTGATAAGGACATTGATTTGCTATTTGTTTAGATAATTCAATATAATTTATTTGTAAATCTTCTCCATCTTGATTTTATCCAAGCTGTCTTTACACACACACACACACATCAAAAAGGGACTTTTCTTTCATTGTGTAATCTTTTTTTTAGTATATGTGATGCCGAAGCGAGCACTCATTGTGTAATCTTGCAATTAAATCATTACTACCTATTTCATGATCTTTAATTCTATGGCAAATAGTCTTCTAAATTAAAAGTCTGAAATTTTTCCCACAGGTAACAGATTCTGGAAGGATTTCAAAAGCCATGCATTTTAAACCTCTACTTAAGCTACAAAGATGTAGAAATAAATTTCAGCTCCAGAAAATTCACAGTCTGTGATAGAACCATAAAAAATCTCAGGTGTGTTCCCAAAAATACTCTTGGGTTACTTAAGGACACTTAAGTTTTAAGTACTTACAAAACAAAAAAGTATTAGTTTCTGTGAATTATTTCTACCTTTCAACATAACCTCATAGTTTTGATGGTATTTATGTGTTCTGTTATGTAGGAAATTCTTTCACATCATAAATCCCAAATCTTCCATATATGAGCGCAACAGAGCTGTGGAGACACAATCATCAAGATAATTAGCTAATTTTCTTATATCTAGCTCTGTTCCCAAAAGAATTTAAGGTGATAGTAATCTTCAAGTAAGAGATGTACTTCTCTCTTAGGGAACTTGCATTTTGCTTAATAATAAAGGTGATTTTCTTTCCTTTTTTTTTTTGTATTTTTAAAAATTTTAATTCCACTGTAGTTAACATACAGTGTTATATATGTTTCAGGTGTACAATATAGTGACTCAACAGTTCCATATATTACTAAGTGCTCATCAAGATAAGCATACTTTTAATTTCACCCATTTGCCACCTACTTTCCCTCTGGTAACCATCTGTTTGTTCTCTGTAGTTAAGATTCTGTTTTCCTGTTTCTCTCTCTTTTTTTCTTTTTCTTTTTTTATTGATTTGATTTCTTAAATTCCACGTATGAGTGAAATCATATGGTATTTGTCTTTCTCTGACTATTTTGTTTAGTATTATATTCTCTAGACTGATGCATGTTGTTGCAAATGGCAAGATTTCATTCTTTTTTATGGCCAAATAATATTTCATTTTATGTGTACACACACACACACACACACACACCCCACCTCTTCTTTATTCATCTATTGATGGACATTTGGTCTGCTTCTATAGTATGGCTATTGTAAATAATGCTGCAGTAAACAGGGGTGCATATATCCCTTCAAATTAGTGTTTTCCTATTCTTTGGGTAAATACCCAGTAGTATGATTCCTGGATCATAAGGTAGTTAATTTTTTAATTTTTTGAGGAACCTCTATACTGTTTTCCAGAGTGGCTGCACCAGCTTGTATTCCCACCAACAGGGAATGAGGGTTCGCCTTTCTTCACATCCTCACCAACACTTGTTGTTTCTTAAGTTTTTGATTTTAGCCATTCTGACAGGTGTGAGGTGATATCTCATTGTGGCTTTGATTTGCGTTTCCCTGATGCCGAGTGATGTTGAGCATCTTTTCATGTGTCTATTGGCCACCTGGATGTCTTCTTTGGTGAAATGTCTGTTCATGTCTTCTGCCCATTCCTTGACTGGATGATTTGTTCTTTGGGTGTTGAGTTTAATAAGTTCTTTATAGATTTTGGATACTAGCCCTTTATCAGATATGTCATTTGCAAATATCTTCTCCCATTCAGTAGGTTGTCTTTTTGTTTCATTGATAGTTTCCTTTTATTTTGATATAGTCCCCATAATTTATTTTTGCTTTTGTTTTCTTTGTCTCAGGAGACATCTAGAAAAATATTGCTAGGGCCAATGTCAGAGAAATTATTGCCTATGCTCTTTTCTACAGTTTTCGTGGTTTCAGGTCTCACATTTAGGTCTTTAATCCACTTTGAGTTTATTTTTGTGTATGGTGTAAGAAAGTGGTCCAGTTTCATTCTTTTGCATGTAGCTGTCAAACAGAGGTAATTTTCTTACAAGAGTTAGCAACCATGGGATCAAACTGAGAAGGTGTTTTTAAAAAACTCAGAGAAACAGCCAAAGACCATTAACTGTCCTCCATCATCAGAATTTTTCCTGTAAATTTTTCTTTACTCAGTTCTTACAGCAATAGTTTCAAATTGGGCTACACATTAGAATTTCCTGAGCTTTTAAAAAACACCTATATCTGAGTCTCACTATAGAGCCATTGAAATAACTCTGCAAGGGTGGAACCTAGTAAGTCAGGACCCAGCACCGTGGCTTAGAGGGGTTTGTTTATGCTTTAGTAAGAGTGTCGTACACAAATAATGACCCAGAGAGTCACAGAAAGTACTTGACTTAGCTTCCAGGTGGAATCCTACCTGGGCATTGTGATTGAAAAAAAAGGAAACTTTGGGAGTAGATTGTGTTTCACTTCAAGAGGCTATAGAAAATGTTTTTACTGAGATTATCTTAAAACAGAAACACTATTTAACACCAAGAACATTACTCAGGCCACTTTAAAACAGAACACATCAGATAATGAGTTCTTAGTGCCTAGTAGGTGATGGCATTAATTACTGTAGTTTCAGTATTGTATACCTGAAACTAATATCATACTGTATGTTAACTATACTGGAATTAAAATACAATAAAATAAAAATATTACTGTAGTTTTAGAAACTTAAAAAATTTTTGTGCTTCTGTCTCAAATATTTTCTTAAATTTTCTTTGGAGTTAATGCTAAATCTTGTTATATTGAAAAGAACATAGGGAAGGGCATTTTGTTTTACTAGTGTTTTTTGTTTTTGTTTTTGTTTGTCTTTGGATTAGGAACAGGGGCATTTGTACCTTTGGGGTAAAGTATGCTGATAGCCAGAGGATCAATTCAGGACCAAGAAAACCCCAAGGCATAGATGGCAGGTTGAGGGTAAAGACTTGGAGCCAATAGAACGGAGTTCTTCTCCCACCAGCGTTTGTTTTTTTCTACAAAGCAGACTCTTTTCTTATCCTTCAAAATGATTGCTTTTGTTAGAGAGCTGATTCCTTTATACCCTAGCCTGTATCTCCAGGTTTCAAGTCCTGTTCCAGTGAGATAATTAAAGCAACGTTCTTTGGTTGAAAGTCTTTCCCAATCACAGTGAGTACTGAAATGATATTATTATTATTATTATCATTATCATTATCATTAATTAAGCTTTGATTTTTAACAGAGATCCACTGGTACAGGAGTTCAAACAAACTGCATTTTTGCTCCTCTTAAAATATTACAGACTGATATCAATGATACATCTTATGATTTTCAAAGGCTTAGATCATAAAGTATGGTGGAATGTGTAGTGTAGCTTCAAACTTTTGCAAATCTATGTTTAATTTTTTCTTCTGTGAAGTTAATAGATAATAGATCAATTTAACACATTCTCTGGGGCGTCTGTTACACAAATTATTTCCTGTTGTTTAAACAAACAATAAGGAAATTTCTTCATTACAACCACATTATTAAAAGAAAACCACCCGTTCAATAAAAGATGAATGAGGTAGTTATTTTAACATCTATGAAAACTTGAATCAAGTTGTTTGAGTGTTCTAGCAGAATTCGTAATGGAGGAAATTAGGCTTCTCTTGTGCCTGGGGGTTTAAGCAGTGCTAGCTGCTTCTTTCCAGAGTGCTGGTGCTCTCCCTCCATTATGAATCACCACGTGGCAATTGACATTCCTGTCAGATCAACTTCAGAGCGCTGCTTGCTGGTCTGTGTCACTTCATGTGAGAACACATTCTGGTATCTGCATGTTTGGTTCCTGGAGAAATGCTGAACACTCCTCTGGAAGTAGCATCTTTCTCTCCCCAAGGGCTTAATCTGTCAATTTTTCCTAATTTAGAAAAATGCAGCTGCCTCATGGAATAGATTCACTCACTTTCTCACTCACTCACCCATTCTTTCAACAGTTTCTGTATTCTCTTACTATTTTCTCAACACTGTATCAGATGCTAAAAAACATAAAAGATGAATAAGACATAGTGTCTGCCTTCAAGTTATTACAATTTAGCAGAAGAGAAAGACAAAATCAGGCTTGCCGTGTGCAGAGTACACCTCATTCAGCCAGGAAAAGAAAAGATGGCATCCCAAGAAGGTCACAAGGATCTCTTCAACTATCTATTTAAGGAAATAAAATACGGGATGGGTAGAAAAAGCCAGTCAATGGGTTGTGTTTTCCCCTGACCCAGTCCTTATCCAAAGTATATGCCCATATCACTGATATTTTTGTTAAAATTCTCAAAATTATTTTCTATCTCCTCTAAAAATAGTTTATTGCTGGCAATAGCCTATCTTCATTAGGAAAGACTTGCCTGGCATTGCTTTTTTATTCATTCAAGTCCTACAAATAAATTCTGATTCTGATACAAAAATTGGATTTGAGTTGCACAGGAAAGAAATTAATTACGTTTTGCTTGTGTCTTTTTAATAAAATTTATTTTTAAATTAACATCAAACTCTGGCACTTGTCAAAATCCAAGTGAGTTATAGCAATTAGAGTGCAGCTTAGAGCATTTTTGACAACTTATCCCAAGTGATGGCTGAAAACTGAACTGCTTTTAAGATGATGATCCTGTTCTCTACACAGCATTGGCATTGGTAGATATATCGCCGTGGCATAAAGAAGCTGAAATTGCATTTCCCAGCAATTGCCCTCAGTAAAGCCTTTTCTGCATTGGGGTCAGATAGGAGTCTGGTGAACAGATTTATCTTCCTTTCATTTTTATTCACTTTTCTTGCCTTTTTCCTTTTTGTTTCTTCTTTAAGGCAGACATATATGTATGGTAACTACAAGTTGTAAAAAAAAAAATTCACTGAAAAGAAAATAAAGTGCTTTTAATTTGGGAAACAATTTTTAGTAGTATTAAGCTATAAAGAGAATTAGTCATAGGAAGAAATTTTACGTTTTCTCAATTCTTTTGAAAATTCCATGCAGAACCATAATCATTGGGAAAATAATGCAATTAGAATTAATCTGGCCAGCGTACTTATATAACTTTTTATTCGTATTAAAAATAATAAAATCAGCAGACCCAAAGTAAATGGATATATGGTGCTGTTTTTATTATTGTTTCCAAAGGCTGAGGTAACTAAAATTTCATGCATGATGTTGCAAAAATTAAATGAAGCACAATAATTTGAAAAATGAGTTTTTCTTATACAAGTTGGCCTTTTCAGCTCCATGTACTTGTTTAGAAATCTCTCTCTTTTCTGGTTGACATTGCTTTAGAATGATCAAGTTCCTGTTTGAATTTAATAGTGAGACAGTGTTTTGAGTTTCTCAAAATGAAAGTCTGAGACATAAAGAGATTTAGTTCTGTTTGATTTGACAATTCCTTTTCATTGGCTTTTGGAAGTTATGCTGGCTCTGTTCTGGTTATTCCACTCGAGATGTAGGGCATTACCCATAATCACCCAATCCGTATTTACCTTGAGGCAGATATGATCAAGTATGTATGGAGAGCCCTAGGAGACTGGCCTGTCAAGATTCCATTTGCATGATGGACTGAGGAGTATTTTGGGAAATAATTCATTCTACAGGAATAGAACGTTGATATAGAGAAGCTTGATAGAAGTAGCCTATATCTATCACTGGAAGACCGGGGTGCCTACAACAGAAAGTATGAGGATGGATCAGCCTAGTACTGGACCCAGAGGAGAAGCATAACAGGAAACCTCTTCGGCAAGTTAGCTGGAGGCAAAACCAGCAGTTCTAACAGTGGAGGGAGAGGCTAATGAGAATCCTCGGTGGCTTTCCAGTATGTTCCCAGCAGGTTCATGGACATTGTCCTCTGAAGTCAATATCTGTTGTGAGTCAGAGAAGAAAAAAAATAAAGGAAAAGGCAGGTGCTATTTGGTAAAGAGAGAACCGAGTTTATGTGCATTTGTGATACCCACTGGTTGACTTCCCAGTGTATGGGTGGGGTGGTGAGGCAATTTTTTAAGACTAAGAGGTCTTGAAATGCCTTAAGTTTTACTCTTCCTTTAGAGGGTATCTTAGGGAAGATAAATCCGTGTGCTAGGATAAGAAAAGAATGACAGATTATAAGATTACATATAAAACAGCTAAACAAGAAGAATGGCATTTATCAAACCATAACTGAACTATACATGAATGGAAAATTATAAAGGAGCATAATGTAGTTAAATTAAGTTCCTTGCATTCATTTAACATTTATGTTATTATCTTTTGAATGAATTCATGGTGTCAATAGCCTCTTAGGAAGAAATAACAGAATTAAAAAAAAAAATAGGAGGGTGGGGCACCTGGGTGGCTCAGTTGGTTAAGTGTCTGACTCTTGATTACGGCTCAGGTCGTGATTTCAGGGTTGTGGGATCAAGCCCTGCGTTGGGATCCACGGGAGTCTTTCCCTCTCCCTCCGCTCCTACTCCTGCTCTCTCTCTCTCTAATAAATAAACAAAATCTTAAAAAAGGAAAAGAAAAAAGAGTAAGAGGGATCACAGTAGTGCCTCAATAGGTATCCCACTGAGTTCCTCTAAACTATTTTGTTCTATTTATTTTATTTGGAAAAATTTTTTTCCAGTATATTTCCAGCTCTGACTTCTTTTCCAAGCTGCAGATCCATTTCCAGTTGTCTTCTGGACATCTCCTCTTCAGTATCCTATAGAAACCTCATACTTAACAGTCAGAACTTATTTTATTGCCTTATCATTCTCCCCAAAATTGCTCTCCCTCCTGTATTTTGTGGTTGTGGTTGTGATTAGTTAATGATGTCACCATCCATTCAGCTCTCCAGGGAGGAAAATAGATTTCACCTTTGCTTCTCCCACACCTTTGGTTCTCATATCCAATATATTGACATCAATGCCATTATCAATTTCTCAAATCTCACTCCTGTCTTCCTACCACTGGGCTGTAGGCTCTCATTATGTTTGCCTAGACTTTTGCAATAGCTTCTTAACATGTTCTTTCGCAGTTTCTCCATTTGGCAAAATCTCAGCCAATCTTAGTCATCTTTTCAACAGAGAACAAAATCACCTTCTCTGGGAAGCCTTCTTGAATGTTCTCAGACAGGATTACTCTTTTCCTGCTTTCTGTCCCTTGGCACTTTACTCCCTGCTTGCAACATAGTATTTACCATATTTATGAAATAATTTATCTCTCTTGATGTCTGTGTCTCTATTATACTGTGAGATGCTCTAGGACAGAGAAGTGTCACAATCTTCTTTGTGTCCCCAGAACCTTGCAGAGCACTGGAAACCATGGCTACGGAGTAAGTGTGACTGACTGACAGACTGACTGACTGACTGACTGAAGGAAAAAGCATAGCGGAATGACTGAGAAGGACATTTAGTGTCAGAAAGCAGAAGAACAGGAGGACAGAGTTTGGCTAAATGTAGAACAGAACATTCTAAGTGTCAGAGCTTTTTTTAGGAAGTAGCAAATAACTGTTCTCTAGAAATGCTCACAGAGTGGTTGACTGCTTGTCAGAAGCTGGACAGGGGATTCGTGTAAAAGGTATCAGTCAGAAATTGAAGTATGCTTATGGGTATGAAACCCCTTAGGTCATCTTAGGATTTCTAGTAATCAGTAATATCTGCCTTTTAACACTGGCTTTGTAAGTTTATTTCCCATAAATAATTGGGAATGTTTTCAGATGGAACTAAACAGAGAGAAGAGGAGTGATATATCAAGTAAATATAAATGACTACCACAAGTTTTAGAATATTGCACATTAAACCCCAAGTACCCTGTTTTTCAGATTGAGAACCACTGGGGATTTGTGTAGTGGTACTCTCTCGAGTGCAGGGAGCAAATTCCTCCCGCTCCGGGAATCCTGCCTTCTAGTTTGGCATTAAGGGACGTTGCCCAGCCTGCACTTGGAGTTAGTCCAACCCTGTCTGCTTCTGCTAAAATGTAACTCTAATATCCTCTGGGTTTTATATTAACATAAATAATTATAATGCATTGTTTTATATAGCACCCTCCTCTAAGGAGCAGAAAGTATCTCACGGACATTAAATCTCACAGCACACTGGGGACATTGAGAGAACACAGGTGATATTATATCCCTTTTGAACTCAGAGCTGAAATGGAATTACTTCAACCAAAAGTAAATAAAAGTAAGATTGAATAAAAGCAAGATTTATAAGAGGCTATAGGGTTAGAATTTAAAGGAAGAAATTGACTATGTTGGAATTACAGAGAGATTTAAAGCCCTCTCCCTCCAAAAAGAAAAAAGAAATTGCTCTGAGAAATGGGAAAGTGACTGGAGTGTGCATATAAATATTTGTATTTGTATGTACAAAAATAAAATAATATATAAACACTTCAAATATTTGGAAAGCAAGGGATTTTTAAACCATCTGTAATTTTACTACAATAACAGAACAAATTTGGTGTATTAGCTCCATGTCTTTTGCTAGTTTTTATTTTGTTTTGTTTACTGTGTGTCTGCTCTTCCACTTGAATTATAGTATATATTCAATTTTGTAAATCTTTTTTTTTTTTTTTAAAGATTTTATTTATTTATTTGAGACAGAGAGAATGAGAGACAGAGAGCACGAGAGGGAGGAGGGTCAGAGGGAGAAGCAGACTCCCTATTTTGTATTATGTATTTTTTTGATTAACAATGTATCATAAAGGTTGCATAATTATAATTCTGAGTACATAATTTTCTATGGAATGATGTACCATAATTTGCTTCCTTCTTTTATCACAGGGTTGTTTCCACTTTTTCACCTTAATAAATAACAATACAGTGAAATCTATCTTTATGCATAGGATTTTTCATTTTGTAAATTATTTCCTTAGCACAGAAGATATCCAGATTAGAATTATCAGATTGATATGGATGTGTAAGTACATTAAAACATGGCTGCATAAACATGCTCCCAAATTAACATGTAAATGAGAAAAAGAAATAATAAGAAAATAACTTTATCTAAAGACAAACTATATTTAGAGGTTGACAGAGCAGCTCTTTAAAAGTGAAAAAGCAAGCAGTTTTTTTGTTTATGCACAAACAAGTGGCTTGCTTTTATTTTCCATTACATTTTCATTTAATTCAATTACTTTGACAGTGTGAAGCCAGATAAAAAAGAAAAAGTTGAATCTTAGAGAAAACACAAATTCATACCAGATGTAGAAAAGTAGATTTGCTTAAAGAGCATATGATTTCTCTGCCCTCTTAATTTTACTGTACATGGGTTGAATGTTCTTATAAATAATTAAGAAAGTGTGCATGTGTGTGTACCAGTACTTGAAGTCCTGTTTCAAGAAGGTAAATGAGACTGGGAAGTCTTCTTATTGCTTATAGAGGCATTGGGAAAAGTGATACGTGCATAACTGTTTTCTGTGGTGAGTTGTTGTATGGTTATCTGATTTATGCCATAGTCACTTACCAAAGTAATTATCTCAAAAGTCAAGGATAAAAAATACTGGCTTTGGTTAAAGTAAACATTAAAAAATATTGATGTGTGATGTAAATACTGACCAAGGAAACTGGCTGGCTAATGTTACTCCAAATGGCAATCAATCTAAATGATGACTAGAGTCTGAAGTCAATACTAGCTTAAATATGAATAAGGCATGCACCCTTAACCAAGGACTTGGGAATCTCGAGGATTTAATCACTTTTCTCAATAATATTCTTGCTGATGTTAAGTCGTATGCCCATTTGTATCTGTTTTATGGTTGAAAGCAATGTTGCAAATTGCCTCAGGTTAAAGTGGGACACCAAAAACATTTCTGCTAGCTCCCAGAAATTTTGCAAACCATTGCCACTGTTATTGTTTAGCAGTTGTATTCAGATGATATGCATGGAGTGTTGTGGCAGTTCTCTGGGTTGCATTTTCTATTTTACTACATATTCTAGTAAGCAGGGTCTATCTTGGGGAAAATAGGACTGAAGTCAAAATGTTATAACAAAAGTGGATCTGTGAAAGATGATCTTTAGATAACCTAAGCCCAGATAAACCAGAATTACTGGGAGAAGTTCATTTGTTCTGTGTTTAAAACCAACTTCGCAAATGATAGCAAAGACAAGTAACGTATACGGCAGCCTCCAATCCTACAGCGTGGTGATGATCTGCATACTCTCAACAGCCTGTGGTCACCGTGAAAATGGAAGGTAGAGAATGAGTGGCTAGTTTACTCTCACTCACAGTCTGAATGAGGGACTCCTTTTCCAACAGGTCCGTGGGGAAACTGCCATATGCCTATGTTACAGTGCTTCCACATTACCCTATACGTACTATTTAGCTTGTTTGCCCCTCTGTTAAAGGATAAGTTTCTTGGAGGCAGGAAGGTTTGATTCGTATCTTTGGTATCCAGGGCCTTATACAATCTCTGGCACATAGTAAGCACTTAGTAAATATTGGTGAATAATCAAACAATTGAGTTTTTTGTTTTTGTTTTTTTACTCTCTACTATGTATTCAGCATTGTGCTAAGGACTGGGTATACCTTCAAGGAGCATATAATCAAGATGTAAATAGAAAAGTTGATGAACACCATGCAGTAGTTTATCATGGAGCTATAACAGAAGGTTCTTTGGTGCTAGCACTAAGGAAAAAACCCAAAAAGAGTTACATATACCAAAACTGTGACATTGTGATGGTTAAGTGAATGAAAGGTGGGCATGATCATACAAGTTAATCCAGAAGTACCAAGGTCTGTTTCCACCATTATTTGATTCTTATCCAATTTAACTACTAAACTATAAGCTCCAAGAAGTCAGGGTGTGCTTGAGTTTTTGTTTACCATTGTATTCCTAGGGCCTAGAAGAGTACCTGGCATAAAGTAGATAATCGAGCACTTGCTTTGCTCAATATTCTCTGTTGGTTGTGTGATTGAATCATTCCCATCCTCAGTTGTCAGCTCAGATGTCACCTCTACCAAGATACCTCTTCAAAGGCCCTCTTTGTTATTCTTTTTCTCAGTCCCTAATTTACTTCCTTAAAGGCAAAGAAAAGAAATTAGCTATTAGCCACGAAAGCAAAACAAGTATTAGCTTAGGAATGTTGGTGGTAGAAGCAAGATATAGTTTCAGTGGAAAATCCTAACTATGGAGATCAGCGTAGTTGAGGGTATGGAAAAGAAACAAATGAACAATTGTGGCCAAACATGTCTATACAATTCAGTAGTTTCTTCTGAGGCTTGATGAGAGAGACAAAAGAAACTGTGGTTAAACCAAAACGGTAAAAGGTCATCTCGAGCCAGGACAAGCTAAATTCCTACTCACCTTCATGAGGGCAGCAGAAAGAACACTGGGTATATATGGGGCTGGATGGAGCCTATATGTGGCTCCTACTATTTCACTTATTAGCTGTATTGTAGTAGGCAAATTCAGGCCTTCTCTGCACCCCAGTTTCCACAATTGCAAAATGGGGGAAATAAAAACCTCTCTAATAGAATGCTTTTAAAAATAAAATAAGGAAAGGTATGTAAACAGCTATGCTTGGTGAAGAGATTATTTCATTTAGCTCATTGAATGGTGGCTGTTGTCATAACTGTTCATCAGTTATAGCGCCTGGCTAGAGATGGGGCAAGCAGAATATTCAGTAATATTAATGTATTTCCTTTAGAGGACATCTATTTTGGATCATTGCCTGAGTAACCTTACTGACTATGCTATCAGGAAAAGCATGCTATATAATTGTCAATGAGGGCAGGCTAAATGATAAACCATTGACTTGAAAAAGAAAAATTTTTTAAAATTGTTAATTATAATATTTATTCTTTCACATTGTATGTGATCAAGCTCAGGAAGTATAAATGAAGAAATCTTTCAATGATTCTGAGTTAATCAGCATAACTTGGAGGTGCTTTTCATGAAAACACCTCAACATTGTTCATTTGTACTGTTCCCAAAAAAGAGATGTAAAGAAGTACCCATTTCTGGCTAAGACAATCAGGTATCTGTATTAAAAGTCAAATGATATGTGATTAGTTGAAATTTTTAGTCTATGGTATCACTGCTAAAGAGTGGATTTACTATTTAAAAGAGAAATGCAGTATTAAAAGTTTAGGTATCTGAGTTAGAATTGGGATGGAATTCAGTCAGCAAATCACATCTTTGTAAAACAATTTGGAAACTTTATTCAGAAAATTAATTTCTGAACATAGTCTATCACCTGAATGGTTTCATAATGATGTTGATTTGCCAACTTCTTCCCTAGTGAGAGGTAATGAATCAAGTGTACTTGGGTTTATGTAAGAAAAATAACATATTAATTGATTTATGTATATATGTTGCACATATCCAAAAAGCAAACCCTTTGGCAACTGGCAGATGTAATAATTTCACATTTACCTATGACTCACCAAGTATCATCCAATGCTTGAAGGCAAAATTTTGTGTTTTATGTTTAGTTTTTACGATCACTTTCAGATAGCTTTTCTGTGCATTAAAAGTCAATTTTCAGAACCATAGGCTTACCAATATTTATGAATAAAAATTTTATGAGATACTATCCTGAGGTAGCATAAAATTATTTTCTGATAAGTTTTAACACCTTCCCCAAGTCTACTATTACTTTGTTCCCACATATGCTTGAGGATATTGCTTGGAACATTTCTAAACATGACACATTTCATTAGAAATCTGATATATTGCACAGAGATATGAAGCTTCAACCTCATAACATTACAATGTACTTGCCAATGTTGATTACACTGGCATTCTATTTAAGATCAAATATCAAGAAGGACTTTGAATAAAATTATTAATAATGTTATATTTATGGAAATTGTGTCATCTTCTACTGATCATAAATTGTGAACAAGAAGAATTAATCCTTGAAGTAAGGGGTTCCCAGTAACACAGTAACTTGAAACAGTTCATTGACACATAGAATAAGGAAAACTTGTTATAAAATAAAATAGTTTGTTAGACTGCTATGCAAAAATACATATATTATTATCCTTATAGTTCTCATTCTTGTGTTTCCGCTGTGCATCGTCATCTACATAGTATGAAGCTTTATCCCTTAATGAAATGCGCAGACACAGTGTGTGGGGAGCACAAATCTTACCTTCATACAAGTTCCACAGAAACAGAAAAGTTGTCTTTTTAGGAAGTTGCAAAGTTTGATAGCCATCACTAGTGGGCACTAAATCATCCCCAAATCCATCCTGTTTTCCCATGCAATGATATAGGAGTCTGCCATCAGAGTGCCTGAGCATGATGAAAAGTAGCCTCAGGTGGGAAAACCGAAGAGCAGAGAAGTTGGGGAGATAGTATTCATTACTAGAAATATTCTAAGTTTAGAGCCACATCTATGCATTGGCGATAAAAATTCTAAGATGGTCATAAACCATCTAGAGTTAAATGCACATCTCAGCCTGCATACTTTGCAGGCTTTGTCAATGACTTGCAGGATAAACATAGACCCACTACCATGCCTTTACTTTGCAATGGAAGCTGGGTAGTATATTTTCTGAGAAAATATTATTTCAAGATAAGCTGCAACATACCATTAAAAGGAAACTTTTCATTAAAATATAAGTTAGCATCAAAAAGAAACACATATTGGCATGACAGTTGGCTTTTAGGTGGGAAGATAATTGTGACATTAGAGCCTGATGGGGGAAAAAAAAGTCAGGAAAAGTTTGATATGCTGTACAAAAATGTCTTTGGAGTCAGACTGACCTAGGTACAAATCCTTTTGGTATCAACCAACTGTGCAGCATTGGGCAAGCTACTTGACTGCTCTCTGAGCCTCACTTTACTTCCATCTAAAATGAAAAAAAGCCTACCTACCATATATATTTGCAGGTGGTTCACAGTGGATCAGATACTTGGCATAAAGCAAGTTCATGACCAATGTTGGTTTGCTTAGTCTGAATAGAATATGAAAATATAGTTGATCTCCTCAATAGCTGTTTTCTTTCTCCTAAATAGAGTTCTCAGTGAGGGGGATGTAATGAAATATAGTTCACAGGTTACTGATTAAATTTCATCTGGTCTCTCTCTACCGTTAATCTGTTGGGTAACATGGGTGGAGTCTTGTAACCTCACTGACTCTCATTGCCTATAACTGTAAAAGGGAGAGGTTAGCCTACTTATTACTGCCATTTGATATATTTTGAGAATAGATGCTTTGCATATAGTGGGCATTGAATAACTGCTGAATTAGGTGAAGAATAGTGTGATGCCATCCTATGGGGGACTTGAATGGGCTATTGAGAACTTATGCAAGAAATGTAGACTTAACCATTCTCTCTATTAGTGCTATGTGGAATCTATAAGCCAAGCCCACCCCTGGGTTCTCTGGATGGATTATGTCAATATAGAGACGGGCAAGTACTAACTTGCATGCAAGTCTTCTTTACCCTAACATATAAACTTGTTCTCCAAAAGGACCCCGAGTGGGAGAATATCTCTCCCATAGGTGGCTAACAAGGAAAACACAGTATTTTAGGTTTTTCTTGGCCATTGACCTTTGGACTAACAATAGTTTAAAAAATTTTTCAATTCGCTGAGGGCATAATTCTCCAACAACAAAATGCATTTTATTCTTTCCATCCCTCTACCCTGCCACTACATATCTCATTTTCCTAGACTTTGCTCTTTTACTTGAAGGTTGATAATTTGTCTCTAGAGCTCAGAGGATGAACATTCTTGACCTAAAACTCATTGAAGAAAGGCCTGGAAAGTCTGACAGTTCAAATCCATTGCTCTAAAGGTTTTACTTTCTGCTCCTTTTATCACTGGGTGGTCCACGGGGGTCAGAGGCAGAGACTCTGTGATTGCTCCAGAATCTGAAGTCTTTACTGAAAGGTAAAATAGAAGGAAACCACACCGGGTACAGAGCAGCAAGGATCCAGCTTATTGTCTCTAAAAGCCTGCTTCATTAAAGGCACAATGAACTTTGCCCAGTGTTGCTTTGTTTTGTTCTGTTCGGCACAATGAACTTTGCCCAGTGTTGCTTTGTTTTGTTCTGTTCTTCAGGAAAACATCTATTTCGACTTTACAGACAGTGATGGTCATAATAGTTATCAACTGGCACAGCAGAGGTACTGACCAATCAGAGTAGACATCAGCTGTAAGCGGCCAGGATATCCATACTGGTGGATACCAGATCTTAGCACTCACCTTAAAACATAAAAAGAGAATCTTAGGTCTCAGATTCCCTTATTCTACCAAAATTCAATTTATTTTACACTAACAAAATTTATTTGAAATTGGTGTAATCATAGTTTCTCAGTAGTTACTGATTCTTTTTTCTGTTCCCACTAATAAAAACTCCTCGTAAGAGTTCTGTATTATTGCCTCTACTTCTCACTTCCTGTTTTCTTTTGAACAGACTCCAGTCAGGCTTTTGTCCACAATATCCTCTTCCTCTGGAGCTCAGAGGTCCTATCATGATCAGCAACCCTCATATTGCCAAGTTCTGTAGTTACTTTTCAGTCTTCCTACTCGATATTTTAGGTGCATTCAACAGAGTTAATCACTACTTCCTTCTTGAAACATTTTCCACCTGGCTTCTAGGATGCCACTTTCTCCTGCTTTTCTTGTCATGTATGCCATTCCTTTTCAGTTTTCTTTACTGGCCTCTCGTCTTCCAACTTCTAAATGTTGGAGTGCCTCAGTGCTCAGTCCCTGGCAAGTCTCCTCCTCTCCTGGCTTTGTATACTCCCTTTCCAGGTGATTTGATTCAGTTCTGTGGCTTTAGGTCGATGCATATGCTGAGTCCCACATCTATATCTCCAGCTTTTGCCTCTCCCGTAAGCCTCCCAACTGCCTACACAATACCTTCATTTGGATTTCTAATAGTAGCATGTTCTGAATAAATCTCTGGATTTCTTACCCACTTCCCTATCTTCTACAGGTGTATTGGTTGCTCAATCTTTCTTTACCCAGTGAATGCTACTGGTTGTTCTAGTAACTGGTAAATTCAGAAGTTCAGTTGATAATACCTTTAAAATACATGTTGATCTGAATGCCTGACCACCCATACCTGAATACCTTTACCCACCATCAACTCACAGCTAAACTATTGCTCTGGTCTCCTAACTGGTCTTTATTCCTCTGATAGCCAGCCTACCACACTCCACATCACTCAAACGCCTACAACCACTCTAAGCTTGCTGTTTCTTTTTTTTTTTTTTTATGTTATGTTAATCACCATACATTACATCATTAGTTTTTGATGTAGTGTTCCAGGATTCTTTGTTTGCCTATAAGACCCAGTGCTCCATTCAGTACGTGCCCTCTTTAATACCCATCACCAGGCTAACCCATCCCCCCACCCCCTCCCGCTCTAGAACCCTCAGTTTGTTTCTCAAAGTTTGCTGTTTCTTGAGCACACCCGTCTCATTTCCTCCTTAGGGTCTTTGCATTTGCTACTCTTTCTAGCTGATCTGCTTCTCCTCCAGAACTTTGCAGGGCTTCCTCTTTCATATCAATCAGTACTCCATACAAACGTCACCCCTGACAGAGAACACACTGAGGCTTGATGGAGGGAGGCAGGTCGGGGATGGGCTAGATGGGTGATGGGTATTAAGAGGGCACTTGTTGTGGTGAGTATTGGGTGTTGTATGTAAGTGATGAATCACTGAATTCTCCTGAAACCAATATTGCATTATATGTTAATTAACAAAATTAAAACCAAAACAGAAAAACAAGGTCACCCTTGAAGAAGTTTTCTTTTGACTAACTAAACTAGCGTCCACCCCTAACTCACTACTCTTCATCCTCCAACCCTGCTGGATTTCCTTCAGAGTACTTATTACTATTTGACATCATAGTATAATGCTACTTGCTGATTTACTGGTCTCCCAACTAGAATATATGCTCCATTAGACATTCCTGAAAAAAAATAATCATAGAAATGAACCCATTGCAAAAAATCCTACAGGTAATTTACCTTGACCACCCACCTGATATTTAGATCAACTTCACACTCTGTTATTTGTGAAGTGAACATTTTTATGTTGAATTACATTTACCCATTGGTCTCCACTATTACTATTTTTTTCACAGAGAAAAATGACCTCAATATTAAATAAAAATTTTACCAAGGACAATAATATCTATTCTTTTGACAGCATGCAATTAATTTTTCTCTATAGCCCACAGAAGAAATCAGTCATTCAGACAATTGTATGTGACTGTTGCTGGCAGCTTCTGTAGAGTCAGAACAGATACTGGAGCAGTGACATTTTGTACTAAATGTGCAAATACAATAAAGTGCAGAGTAAGCAAAGGGCTATGTGCTATTATTGAACTGCAGCCAGTGTGTGAAAAATGACATAGAAGTGTGTTGTCTAAGAACTTCCTTCCACTAGATTTCCCTCTTTCCTTACAAGGAGAAAGGAGTTATTAGGAGCTCTCCTTTAAGTAAAAAATAGGTCAATTTATTACATAGTTAATATTCATTGTTCTTAAGAAGTGCAAAGTAAGTCAAGTTGTTTGATAACTGATGGAAGATTTCATCCAAAAGGACTTATTACCGAGTTCTAACAATGTGCTTCCTTAGATCTTGCACTAACTTTGGTTATCAGCACCTTGTCACAGGCAGGGGTTTGGTTCCTCCCATCCCCCCACAGAGGAGTCTCTGAGATGTCAAGTACTCTGTCTTGTGTACTGGGGAACTGTATTGCCCTAGTGAGGGATATTGATTTCCCATTATTCCTAGATGCCACATGACACATTTCTAGTAGTTGTAAACACTTACAAGACTGACTTTTATTTTGTCCTTCATCACATCAGTCTGCCAAAGCAGGACATCTATTAATGAGTCCCTGTGCATTTTATCAGACACCCTTCCATCTTGGTGCTTAAGGCATGATGCTCTCAAGGGATCTAGATAGAATAAAGCTTGTTTTAGAAAACCAACTGCTGCTTTGCCAGAACCTCATAGTCCGATCTTTTAAAAGTAACAAAAACTATACTTACTTTTCAAATCTACTCTGTGCTTGACTTACTTGCCTTTTCTACAGGCACGAAATCATTACTTCTATCTCATTGATATGTGTTGGCTTTAAAATTAGCCTGGAAAATTCTTACTGGCCTTCAGAAGTAAGGAAGATCATTGCGGAAGAAAATACATTAAATAACGTTACAAAATAGGCCCTTAGGATAAATTAGATTGTTTGGGCAACAACTTGAGAGTTAATTGGTATCTTTGAATATACAAAAACACATGAAAGAGTCAAGCTCTTTAAACATTTTAAGTAAGGGTCTACTGCCTGACTTGGGATTTGTTCTAGTGATGAATGAAATCGGCCATCTCTACTACTTGTTGACAAAAGCCTACTTCCTCCAGAAAGCCAAGATTTTTCCTTAAAGATTTTAAATTTTTTAAAAGCATATATGCCCCCAGAATTCATTTGCCCTTGGGGGGAAAATAGTGAATATTAAGAGAAAATGAAAGAACAACATATCAGAAAAAGGTGTTTGTCAAAGGGCATCTGAGTAACCTCCTGCTATTTCTTTTTTGTTCATCACTCACATTTACTGCAGGGCATCGCCTCGAAGATCTTCCTGCCATCAGCCACTGTGGGAAATGACCCCCCACCCCACTCTATTTAATCACATGTTGGTTTACATTTTTTTGTTCTTGGACTAGATTGAACATGTCTCATGAGTTTCTTTAATTTACTAAATATAAATATGATAACTTAAAAGGGTGCCTTGGATCATCCCAACAACCATTTCTGGTAACTCCCCAAACATTAACTCACCTCACAATATTTACATTTGACAACTTTCTTTCTGTAATTATCCACTGTCTCCTTTCCTCTGTGATCTTTGGCAAATGGTTTAATCTTTGGGTTACTCTCCATATATTTGCAGTATGTCTAGTTTATTGGGGGAAAAAAACAACCAATTTTTTTTTTCATAATAATGAGTCTCAGATTGATGTGTAATATATTTCACAAAAACAAGTACTTGTTGTGTTGCCTCTGTTTACCTAAATCCATTCTGTGTTGCCATTTACATGAAGTCAAAAAGGGATTGTTGTACATGTTTAACTTTCAGAGAGTTACATTCATCAATTCAACAAATTTTTGAGTTCTTCCTATATGCTAAGCACTCTTTCAGGTGTGGGGAATAGACAAGTGAACAAAGAGGGAAAAACTTCTGTAAGCTCCCTGGAGCTTACATTCAATGGGAGAGGCAGGGGAAGAACAAACAAATAAGCAAAATCTACTATATGTCAAGGTTTTCAAGGATTTACTCAGCCACTCAGCCAAGTGATACTACAGCAGTTTTGCCATTTAGAAGAATGATAGAGTTGCCGAAAGAAATGTTATTAAGAAACAATAATATCACCTAAAGCATGAGTACAATTCTTCAGGCCACCATGGCTCACTGTTACCTAAAATCCTGTTGCTAGGACACTTGCTAACATAGAGAAGCTAAGGACATTTACAAGCTGGGGAAATTTTTGGTGAACTGATGTTCGGATATTCATGGGACTAAATTTGTTTTTGAAATATGAGGAGAAATAGAGATTAACAAACAGAAAACAGAGCATATCTGTCAAATTCGCTTTTGAAATCATTTTAAGCTTAATAATCTAATGCGTCTAAAGAGGAGATACAGAACTTACTCCATTGAAAAATGTTGCTACTTTTTATTAACATTTAAGAATCTATTGTCAGTTCTATTCTAAGTGGTTATCAGTACTTTTCAGTAAAATCTAACCTAATCTCTCTCTTAATTTCCTAAAAAAAACAGATGGCCAATATTTGGCCCACCAAAAATACAACTTTTGTTCTGATACCATGGCTTTCGTTTTGTAGGGTAATCAGTGTTATTACATTTTTATCCTCTAACGCTTCTCTAAATAGAAATGAGGTCTCTTCATTTGATTTGGGAAATTGAATGCTAGTGGGGGAATTCAAAACAGTGTTGGTTTCAAGCTTGAGTTCCTCTGCATAGTACCAACTTCTTTTTCTTGGCCCCAAGGCATGCGTCTCAATGAGAAAACATGAGGGAATGATGAATCCAGCATATCCTGAGACCATTTTGCCTATATACTTAATGCTGCCTTGAAATTCTGTCCAAATGTGGTCCATGAATGATAGGGCCACATTTGGACAGAATCAGATTTGGATGCATCAGTCCAAATTACACATCCAATGGACATCAGTGTCCAAATGCGGTTTTTATTGTGATAGGCAGAGTAAGCCATAGTATATAAGAAATAAGATTAGATATATACTATGGCACTGCTCATTTATATTGATATGGGAAATATGCCCATCTGAATGAAAATTAACTCTTTCTTATATGAAGCAAGGTATAAAGTTGGAAGTCTGTTCATCACCATGAACTGATGAGAACTGGAGTAGCATGTATGATCTGATAAGCCTAAATAATTCTCACATCACTGAACTGCAAATGTGATAGACTTCTATAGTGATTGTTAGATTTAATAACAGAAAGGAGTAAGGAAGCTTTGAATTACTAAATATTGATAACATTTCTTAAAAAACAAAATAAATGAGCATTTCATAATATGCACAGTATTAACCTATCTCTACTGTGGTCTTAGTAGCTAAACACATCTTGCCTTGTCATTCTCTTAACATTCTCATCTTGTGTTCAAATATATATTTTACATTTATGCGGCAGGAAAGAAAGCTATGATTCTCATAACATTTACATACAAGCTGTGTATGAAAATCGCTGTACATCCAGTTATGGTGTCAAGAGAATCTCAATATTTTATAGCAATCACCTGTTAGTCAAATGTCCCTTCTTCCCAGGCTGATTAGAAGCCAGTGTCCCTGGGACAGTTGCTTAGTGGAGAAAGAGTCACAGTTGGTCTTGTTCAAATCCAGGTCAGATTAAAAAAAAAAAAATGAAAGCCCTTTGGGGTGGGTGGGAAAAGCAGTTTAAATCTCTTCATGGAACTGGCTTTTGGTGGGAGACAAGCAGGAAAGGATGATCATCGTGATTCTCCATTAGAACAGATGCAGCAGGTCAAAATAATCCCAGTTTGGAGTAAAACACAGTAAGTGCTGTTCACAGAGATGGCATGGCCTGACAGAGAGAATTTATTCTTTGGGCTGTGTTCTGCCGCATCACAACTGCATTTTGTGACAGCCTTTCTGAGACAGATTTCCTCATCTGTAAAATGGGTTAGTAATAGGAAGCTTTCGGGACCATTTGGTACATAGATATAAATTTATAGCCTAGGACGATGCTAGAACATTGCGAGTGTTTGATAATTGATGCCCAATGTCCACAGATTTCCTCAGCTCTTAGTTACTCATGTTGCTAGCTTACCAGCTCCCGTCTGCAGGGTAGCAATGCCTCCCTTCCCCACCACTAAAGTCCCCCACAGGTATTTCTGGAGGTTTCAACAGTGTCACCACATTGCATAAGAGACCAAGTTGCTCTTGTTCTTCCATCCTCCTCATGAGGTCACCTTACATGCCTCTTGAGAGAGGCTCCTTCCTTACGGTCCTGCTCCCAATGCCCTCTGGGAGAACACCACTCTGACCAAAGTCCCAGTCAGAGACCCCAGGAGGCCAGCACTGTGCAGTGGATGAGAGCAGAAAGGAGAAGAGGCCCTTCGACCTTTTTCACCCAGACCTGCAAGCAGCCCTATGTGTGATTCTGAAAACAGACGCATCTGCTTCCTTTGCTTCACTCTCAGGATAACCTTGATCTTGGGATCATGTGGGGAAACCAGCCATGCTTGTTGACCATTTCCCTGTCTCTTCCCTCTGTCTCCAGCACCTGCTCATTGCTGTCCAGGCATTATCTCACCCTCCCAAGGAGCCTGTGAGGTTGCTATATTTAACCCCAATTTATAGATGAAGAAGCTGATGCCTAGGGAGATTCAGAACACCACCCCTCCTCCCCTTTTACCTCCTTTAAGTAAATACCTGGGGTATCATCAGCCTCAGATACCCCTGCCCGTGAAGACAAGCCCCACACTTCCTGCAAATGATAGCAATTATTATTAGCATCCCAGTCTAAGTCAAGTGAGGCCAGAGTTTACACTGACCCAGTAATGAGTCCGGAGAAGTATGCAGAGTAGGAACTGAAGGACAAACACTGGAGTAACAGGGAGAGAAGGAGGGGGGTGGGGAGTTCCAAGACTAAGGAAAAGAGTTTTGAAAACCAAAATATGGTGATTATAAAAAATAATGTAGAACAGATGACTCTAAGAGAATATATCATCTTTTTTATTAATCTTCTTTTCAAAAACTTTTCTTACAAGGCACCAGCTACTTTTATCATACATTCCCCCAAACTCCCTAAGCTGATCCCATCTTTAAAAAAAAAGGGAAAAAGTAATGCCGTCATCCAGACAAGGAGCAAGTCTTTCTCTTCTCTTTCATCTGCACTCCCATTTCCTTAATTCATCTTTCATTCTCCAACTATAGGTGGGAAATCTTTGAGGAACTATTTTTTGGTGAATGAAGTTTTGATCTCATTCTACGAGAAATCTCTAGAGATTACTTTCAAACTAAAACCAATTTCATACCCAGTAGAAAACTTTCATCTCATGGAATAAAAAGCTAAATGAGAATAGTCCAAGAACATCTTTCCAAAAAGAAGGTACTATACTTGCTCAATTACGACCAAGAAGTATTCTCTTTCTTAAACCAAGAAATAAAAAAGAGAATTGCTCTGTTGATAATGCTTTGTGTTGTTTATCTAGGGCAAGTGAAAGATATTCTGGTTATCAGTCCCTTTATGTGTCAAGCATAATTTTTCATGGGAGATGTCAGTTATATTTTAGCAAAAGACCAAATTCAATTCCAATTCTCTTAGCAATAGTATTTCAAGTAATATAAGAAGAGCAAGGTGTTGATGAAAAATAAAGGAAAATACATTTTAATAAAATGTAATAATTCACAAGTATTACCAATCCATTTTCTTCTAATATTTTAGATCAAATGTTCTAAATTATCCAGCTTATGCTTTGGGTTTTCTGAATTTTCCAAATTACATGTCTATTTACTGCTGATGTATGAAAAGCAAGGAGAGGTGAGACCAACAAGATATTTGCATACACAACAATAGAAAAAGATGATGTGGTATCATTTCATTTTTCTTTTTGTTTCTTTATTTCTTATTAGCAGTTTGGAGTGATCCATAGATCATGAAATTAATAGACATTGAAAACTTTCCTGGTTACTACCACCCACCTAGGTTCCTTTTCTCTGAAGCCTATTCTCCTTTGACCAGAATTCTCAGCAGAAAGGGGATGGTGGGGTGCCAGGGTGGCTCAATGGATTAAGTGTCTGACTCTTGATTTCCGCTCAGGTCATGATCTCAGTGTCGTGATATCGAGCTCCATGTCAGGCTCCGTGCTGGGCAAGGAGCCTGCTTGAGATTCTCTCTCTCCCTCTGCTCCCCCCCACCCCACACACCTGCTTTCTCTCTCTCAAAATAAATAAATAAATAAATAAATAAGGGGAGTGGAATGGACATGGAAACTCTATAATGTTCAGGCACTCTATTATTGGCACATCTGTATCAGCTGAATATATAGAAGTCTTGGAAAAATTTACTTTTTAAATTGAAATAATGGGGGTGCCTGGGTGGCTCAGTCATTAAGCGTCTGCCGTGCGCTCAGGTCAAAATCCCAGTGTCCTGGGATTGAGCCCCGCATCGGGCTCCCTGCTCGGTGGGAAGCCTGATTATCCCTCTCCCACTACCCCCTGCTTGTGTTCCCTCTCTCACTGTGTCTCTCTCTGTCGAACAAATAAATAAAATCTTTAAAAAAAATAAATTAAATAAGTGGAAATAATATACTGAAATCTGAAATTCAAATTTTGTTCATTACTTTTTTCAGTAATATTTTTAAAGATGTTCACTAAACACAGGACTGATACTTTAGGGATTATTTAGTTATTAAAAGTGAAAATATGTGTATTAATGCCTATGCATCCACCTCAAATGTTTCTTCATATTTAGTCTCTTTTTTCTTCACATGCTAGCTGTGAACTTTAGTTCGGTGCTGTATCCAAAAACCAAGAGCAGATGAGACACCTAAAAATATCCTCATTTGCATCTGTTTCCCTTCCTTATGAGAGGGAGGGTCATCCCTCCTGATTTTGCCTTACAACAAGAAAATAACTAAGACAATTTGGGAATTAATTCATCGTTCATCTCTCATGCTAGCACGTCAGGCCCTCCATCATTTGGTTCAAATTGATGCTAAATTGCAAGAGAACAGAACAAGAGTCTTTGGCATTTTTCCACTCCATGTAGTTACTAGCAGAGGTGATTAATAAAAGGCTCTTGGATGTGACTTGAAAAACTTGATTAAGTGAATTAGATCCTCTTTACTTTGTCTTCTTGCACAAAACATAGTATTATGGGGTTCATATTTTTTAAAGGTAGTGAAACAAAATGTAACAAAATTACCACATATTTATAAAATATGGATCTCTTCCTTCCTATAAAAATTTAAGATCAGTTCTCCAGAATGAGAGAAACATGTATAGATGCAAATCAATTCTACATTGGTTTCTTATTACCACATTAAAGAGAAAATCTGAGGATGTAAGTTATGACTTAATTTTGATTTTGAATGCACACAACTACCTAATGTACATAAAATAACCATCATGGAATGAAACAGATACATCCAACAGCTTGCTGCATTTAAATGATTTTAAAATAAGTGCTTGTAAAAAGTCAATTTTTGGTGTTTTGCTGCTTAGGAACGAAACAAATCACAAATATGTTTTTATGTTGATTTTCTTTGACAGGACTGGGAATTCCCACATTTTATGGGAAATGTTGATGTAAATCTTCCTGGGTTGCACACTCCTCACATGCAGTTCAAGATTCCTTTCTTCCAAAAGATCTTCAAGGAGGAATATCGTATTCACATAACAGGTATGCTGTAACTTTAAACACGATCTGATTGTCTCCTACTTAGAGTAATACCAGCTGCTATAAAAAAGCAAGTGGTAACATTTTAGAGGCATGCATACATCTAGTTTTATTTCTCACTCACTTAATAGTGCAAGGTGGTTCTGGGTCAGTTGGGGGTTCCAAACTATCATTCTGGGACTAAGGCTCCGAGCGGCTTTAGTCATTTGGATTTCAACATCCAGCAGGCAAATGGGAATGGCGAGAATGGAGAAGAGGATGAAGAAGGCTTATCTTTTTCTTAATCACCTTGACATGGGGGAAAGACATATACCCTCTAGTCACATTTCACTGGCAGTAGCTCATCAGATAGCCCTACTCAGAGTCAAGGAGGAAATGTGGTCCATGCTTGGGCAGCCACTGCGGTGTCGCATCTGCTGTTCTCGCGGGAGGCCACAGTTTTGGCGTGGATAGTTAGCGATCTCTGCCATGCTCCAGATACCCCTCCACCTTGGTTTTCTTCATGAGGTTAGTTGCTTCCTCACGACATACAGCTCGGTATGTTTTTTCACCATTGACACCCTTTACACCGCGTTCCTCAGTTACTGCTGAGATTGGAACAGTGGTATCCGAGAGCACCAGTCAGACCCTGTGCCTTTAGGGAGTTAGGCCACTTCTCATTTGATCAAAACCTCCTTCTCTGGCAGAGCTCATGTTTCTCTCAGGTGAGTCTCTTGCAGATCCTCAGATTCTTTCATTTGCAGAGATGCCCTCCTTTTGAAACGGCTCCGTTATGATTTATTATAATATTCCTTCATGACATCTCAGTCATTCTCATCTGAAAAAGGTCTTCCTGAAGTTCTGTTTTATACCTTTTTTTTCTCTCCTAACCAGAGGCAGACAGCTAAATGATCACATAAAGGGTGGCGTTAGCTCCCAAGCTGTTCAAATGTACGTAGTGAACGTGTGTGTGTTTTAAGGACAATGGCTTAGGATCCCACACCTGCTATAATAAAAACTGCTGAAGAAATCCGTGCTTACACTACTGTCTGTGCTGCTGCGTAAAAATAGCCCGAGCACAGAAAATGTGAACATCTGAGTCTTGCAAAAAACCTTTGCTTCCCAACTTGAAGGCTGGTTTTTGCTTTGAGCATGAGGCGACCTTCCTAAACTGGAGAATGAGTTCATGAATAGGGAAGATGCAGCAGGTTTCTTTTCCTATTTAAAATGAATGAGGCCCATCTATTAAATTCACTGGGTAAATCAATCAATTTGAGTTCAGGTCACATAGTGTGGTTTCAGAGTCCCCACTTAATCTCTGCAGCATGCTCCCCTCTCGGACTTCTCAAAGTGGCATCATCATGTCGCTTTGGGTGGGCTTTTGCGTGGACCATCTGTTCTTGCTATCAGCTCTTGTCCCAGGCCACCATGGCACTAATATTATCTCTGAATATCAGAATCCCCGTCAAAAATGTACCGCTGCAGTGCATACTATCAGGTTAAAAGGGGGGTGGAATATTCAGAGCAACCCGTTGGTAAGAAAAAAATCAAGCTGTTAAAAGTATTTAATTTGGGGGTCGCCTGGGTGGCAGTCGGTTAAGCGTCTGCCTTTGGCTCAGGTCATGATCTCCAGGTCCAGGGATCCAGCCCCATGTCAGCCTCCTGGCTCAGCAGAGAGTCTGCTTCTCCCTCTCCCTCTACTTCTCACCCGGCTTGTGCTCTCTCTGTCTCTCTCCCTCTCAAATGTATAAATAAAATATTTTTAAAAAATACTTAATTTGGGGCTATTTGGCAGGGCTTTGTCATATATGCTATCATTTATGGACAGGGACAGGTTCAGGTTCTGTGGTGCCCAAAGCTTACCCAATCCGGAATGCTCTAGTTAAGAATATAAAAGCAAAATTACGACTAAAAATTACTTTCAGTGCCTTGGAAGAAGGACACGCATACAGGAGTCCTTGAAGCTTCAGTGTAATTAGCTTCGAGATAAAGCCTCCTATGCAGTTGAGCTAAAACCTTTATTCCACCATGTATTATTTTCTAGAAACTTAAAAGGAAGAAAGACTGGCTAAGTTCTTGGAATGGAAACTGCACATTAATAACAGTTGTGAGAAGGTGGAAATACATTGTAGTTAAGGTTCCGATGCAGTCTTTGCCAAATGATGCTGAAAATCATACCATTCGAGATATATATTTATAAACACATTGTTGGGCCCCATTCCTAATAGTTCCAACTCAAGAATTCTGGGCCAAGGCCAGGGAATGGGACTTTAGAAAAGCACCCCAGGTGATGGCCATTGGGAACTGCTCCTTGGTGCTGGAGAAGCCACAGGTGAAGCCGGGCTGTCTCCCTGCGATGGGCCGTGCAAATGATTGGGTTCCTGGATCTGCCTGGAAGACCTCTGAGGATTCTGGAGTTTTAATCCAAAATAAAATAGGGTACAGGTGGGCTTTGGGGTGTAAAGTTCCACTATAAACAATTTAAACCCAATTTATGGTAGGATGATCATGCACCGCCCCAGATCCATGATAAAAAATTCTAGGAAAATGGTGGCAGGTTTGGAGGCTGAAGAAAGTCTAAACTGCTCCCCTCTTGTGTTATTCTGTGACTCTCTTTGTTCTGTTAATTGCTGAAGATGTGGCTGAGGACACTCTGAAGTAGCAGCGAGTCTCCTGTGAAAGGGCCTTTTTTTTTTATCTGACTTTGTAAGATAATTGTTTCTGGGGAAACCTAGATAAAATTTCCAAAAACATGGTACGTGTTGTATTTTAATATGCTCAGTTGTCAGTAGCCTGCAAATTCCCAAGTCAACTACAAATGCTAACTTTATCAGCTCCTCCAAGTTCTGCTTCTTTTTGTAGGGAAACTCAGTGCTTTTCTTGATGAGTAAATATAGTATTATCACTGGGTTATTAAGCATGAAACTCTCTATATCCATCGCCAGTGGTTCTCAGATTTCAGTGTGTATGAGAATCACCTGGAGAATTTGTTAAAAAGATCCATCAGCCTCATGTGCAGAGCCAGATGCCTGAGGTAGGAGGTGGAGCCTGGGAGCCAGCCTTCTCTTAAGCATCGCCAGTGATGCCTACGCATGCTGCCAGAGGCCCTCTCTTTGACCAACACTGCTGCTGAGAAACACTTTCTACCATCAAAATTTCTCTCATCCCAGCTTTAATTTATTTCCATATGCAACTCTTAAGATCAAAAGCCAAGGGGCAGAATGAAAATTCAAATAGAAATGGGGTACTAGTGAGAAGGGCACATGCTAGAGAGTCCTGCTGGGAGCTGGAAAGTTCAGAGCTGGGGCTAAGAAATGAGGTCCCAAAGCAGAGTATGATGGGAAACATCTGGGTGACCACAGAGGAAACTGAAGTCAGGGGTGGGAAGGGATCCTGTGGACCCCCAGACAGCTCCATCTATTGCTTTCTCTGCCTGTGTTTGTTCTGTACTAGAAGAGTCTTGCAGAAACTGCTAGGGTTCTCCTGGGTTCAAAGATGGCTCCACCATGGCCTCAACTATCATTTCTCTGTGCTCTGGAAATGACGTTCAGTGCATGCTTAGAAAATGGAATGTAATGGTTTGGTGCCTGGACTCTGGCTCAGCCACTGACTGTTGGTGTGGCCCTTGTCAAGCTCCTTAACCTCTTAGAGGCTCAGTTTTCTCATCTGTTAAATGGGGACAGTAAGGTTCTTGTCCCATAGGGTTGTTGTGAGATTTAAATTAATATGTACAAGGCACTTAAAACACTGCCATTTGGTAAGCACTCAGTAAACTCTCACTACTTTTACCTGCAGCTTTTGCTTTCAGAGTCCTGCCAGAGTTTGTTTTCCTATTTAATTCAAAAATATTAGGTAGCCTGAGAGGGGGCTCTTATTATTTATCCACTATTCTGAATTCTCTACTGTTATCTACTGTTCTGAGTCAAGAAGGAGAAGGCTAAGAATGGAAAAAAAAATCTCTCTTCCAATGAAGAGCTGTGTATGTAGAGGGTTATCTGACACTGATGAGTTCCCATTGACATTTTAAAAGCATTTAGGATTTGGGTATTTTCTAATCCTGATTCCATGCTAGTTTTGTTTATGCATTTCAGAAATGACTTGAATTGTTGCATCTGTTTAGCTCATCTGGATCCCCCTTGACAGATGGTTTGCTGCCATGTGTATGAGCTTTCATTTTATAAGCTGGGCTGCAGCTTATAAAAATAAATCATCTCTATCCAAGGGTGTGTTAAAATATTTTTTTCTGGGAATTTTGACTTCAGTAACAAAGGGGATAAATAGTGATTAGGTCACATCAGTACTTTTAGCCCAAGCCCATTGTTCTTCTCTTAAACATAAATGCTAAATGTAACCGTGTAATTATTTCCTCTGGCCTCTTCCTTTTTACCTATGAGGTGAGTGCAAAGATGGATTCGAAATGTGATGTACTAAGTCTCTGGAGGCGAGAGAGGAATGGCCTCTCAATTCACTCTCGGAAGCTCCTCTGAGTCCTATTAATGCCAATCCCGGCGGAAGCTCTGCCATCTGTCATCCCAGCCAGACAAAGGAAGTGTCCCATTGGTGGCCATCATCTGAGTAAATTAGGAGGGGGTTGAGGGAAAGGCCAGAAGGAAGGCCTGTGCATCTGTGAGGAGAGAATTCACTCTTTTGGCACGATGATGCCCACGGGAACCCTTTCGGCAAAAAAGGAAAATGTAGAAGTAAACAAACCTCCATCGTGTCTGTGTTCTGTTTCAGCTTCCTGAGCCTGTGAGGGCACAGGTGCCTTACAATGGCAAGAGTGTGGAAAATAATGAATAAAACCCCTCTGTTTTATTTCCATAGGTGCATGATTTCTGGCAAATGAGTTCCCAGAGATTGTTTTTTAAAGAGCCCTCCTGTGTCAGTCGGATCGTGGGAAGTGCTGGGGAGGGCAGGCCAGTGGTTCATCCAGAATATTCTGTCCGACAGAATTAACAAGGGGCTTGTTATAGGGAAATATGATGCATCCTGTTCACTGTGACAGTCTCCGAAGATCATGAATTTACCCAGGGTACACAAGGACCTCTTGCTAGTCTCTCAGTTGTGAATTTTTCTAAACCTTTCCTGAAGCAGTTTCTATTTTCAACACATTTATACAGCTCTAAGAGTTAACTATGTTTATTTCTACATAAAGCAGCGATTCCTCATATTTGTCCAAAACTCATCTTCTTCAAGGCCATGGATGCTTTGCCCAAAGCCTGTCAGCCCTGGCTGCCCCTGAGCTGGCCTGCTGTGTTCAAACTGAGGTGTCCTGTCTTCATTTGTGCATATATGAGGATTTTTGTGATAAAACTCACACACTCTTCGGAATTGTCTTTACTGCCAGAAGAGAGACTTGAAATATATAATGAATTCTAATCTCCGAAATATGAATATTTTGCTTTTCCCAGTTTTCCAAATTATATCTGACTTTAGCAGTATCCTATAATTCACCAGATCACTGTGACACATGTATTTGATTTGAAAGACTATAACTTTACTCCTTGGATTGTCTGGACACATTATCTCAGGGTTTACCTATTGGTTAACGGACATTTTCTGAATTAATATGTGTCTAAAACTAAGCTAGGATCTGGGGAATACAGAAACAAACATGACACAATTCCTAATCTCAAGAAAGTCAGAGTCTAATGGTCACCTAATTCAGTATAACCCCATGGCTTTCCCTTCTCCTTGTATCATCGCCAAGTTTCTACCTCTCTCTACTCATCGTGTTGGATTATGTCCCATTTAGGAAATGACAATGACAAGAGAGGCACTTAGAGAAGCTATATTCATTTGCTTTTAAGTCTTAAGATGATGCTTTACTAACTCAAATAGCTCTTGTTAATTCATAAATTTTTTAGTAAATATCTTCAGTTTACTAAATGTTCTTCTTATGACCCAAGCACTTAATGTGGTTTCCAGATAGCCCTAAATTACACAGGAGTTACTTAAAGAGATGCTAACTTAGTGAGCCCTGTTTTCACGGCTCATGTCTGGAATGAAAGGACATTGAATATGGCCAAGAAGCCTGTTACAGCAAACTGTTATTTCTTTAATTATCCAACATTTATCTTTTTCAAGGCCATGGTTGCTTGCTATCCCATAATGGGTATTAAAAGGCTTTGTGGAGCATGACTATTCCATGTATCTGCACCGGATGCCAGAGTCTGGCCAAGTGGTGGCACTCATTTGGTATGAAGGTGCCCACAGCACAGCTCAGTCTCAATGCTAACTGGCAACTCTACTGAGTAAAAAATTTTTTTAATATTATAATTGCATATCTGAATAACGAAAGCCTTCTTATATGATGGAAATATCAGCACTTTATACTCTTTTATCCTTAGTTGAAAAAATTACATTTTCCTCCAAATTATTGTCATTTCCTATGCCAAGTGATGGTGATATTTAATGGAGAATCCTTTTAAAACCAACTAGCCCAGGATTCTATAATCTCCCACAATGTAAAAAGATAAAATTACCATTATAATATCTTTTTGACAATCGGTAGGATTCATTAAAGGCACAAAATACAAGAGAGAGGTAATCCCACCAACACCATGCAGTGATTTCTCATTAAAGGAGACAGTGAGCTATTTCAACAAGGAGATTAATAGAAATAATGTATGGATTCTTACCGTCCCTTCTTGCTGATTTACATTATGCTATGTAGTTGAAACAACTGGGGAAAATGCAAAATCTCTCCTATGATTAATGCTGAAATACTAAACCTCTTGTTATGGTTGATTGTACATTCACAACAACACACTTGGGAAATGGCAAGAGAGCATTTCTATTCTTTCCCTTTTTGTGTTTGATATCCTTTCCATGTGGGTCATTTCAGGGACTCAAATTTATTTTTTATGGTAAATAGTGTTTCTCAGAATATACAATTTTTAAAGGAAAGCTTTCTCTGCATGAAATCGTGTATTCCATCTTTTTTGCTCCAATGGTGAGATTTCCTGGCCCATTATTAAACGTTAAGATTTAGGTGATGTTTATTTCACAGACTCATCAAAGAGATTTTTAGGGCTGGGGAGAAACCTGAAGGATCAATAGCTCAACCCCCTCACTTGATAGACAAGAACAGTGATGTTGAGTTGTCTCGTGTGATTTTGCTTTCTGGTTTGCCACATCTCATAGGGCAAAAGTAATTTTTTAAAGAGGAGAAAGCATTACAAAAGTAACAAAGCACTGTGGGAAAATAGAAGGAAGGATGTTAGCCAAAGATGACCATCCTTCCTCTGTGCAAATGCATAAATGGACCAGCAGTTTGTGTCAGGTGGGCTGGAAACAAACAAAAAGTTAAGAAGAGCCATTCTTCTGCATTTTTACCAGCTTCAAGGTTCAGCTGACTGGCTTTGACAGGGGGGTAGGAGGGGTAGAGACAGGGCTACATCCACAGAAGGAAAGAAATGGGATGTCAGTAGGGAACCTGCCTCTGTTCTCTCCCCTCTGCACTTTTCCACCCTGACATGGCCTGTCTGCCGGGGGGCGGGGGGTGGGGGGAGTGGGGAATGCTACTTCCTGTTCTTTATCTTCAAAATTTGTGTATATAAATGACCTAGTCCCAGGACCATTCTCCTGCAAGTTGTAGACAAATTACCAATTGCTAAGAATGTTAACATGTTAAATATGCTGATTCACAAAGCATGTTTACATATAACTACACACTGAGTCCTCTTAGATAACTGGTCCAGTTATATCTACCCAATGATGTCAGTGCTCAGTGATTCCTGCTGTTTTATCCAAAGTGAGACATTTGATCACCTTTAGGATATATCTTTTTTGCAAACCCTTACATGTTCTTCTGTCCTTCTATCACCAAGATCCTATACTAACTGGATTGAAGACATAGAAGAAAGAAATTACAGAAATAATATTCCTCTACATTTTTGGCAAATTTAATATATTTCAGAGAACCTTCAAATATAATTTCTCATTTCTTCCTCACAATCATCCTTTGAGGTAGTTACGTTGATATTATTCTCTATTTCACCGAATAAAAAATTGAATTCACATAGCTAATAAGTAGAAGGATTTGGGGGAAGAGGACAGAATCATAGAACAATAAGTCATCGGTTCAGTTTCCTCAATTTGAAAATAAAACTGTTGAGGTCTGGAGAGGTTAAACAGGTAACCCAAGGTTGTATTATTTAAGTTAAGTGTCTGGATGAGCTTCATCTGCTGATTTCTAGCCTGCAGTTTTTTGTGACTGTGGTTCTCCCTCTCACAGATCGGTAAAGATGTGTTCGAGAGGGGTGATGATAACCCATTAACTGATGTCCTGCAATACCTTTTTAATTTGCTCCTCCTCCCTCTCATCTAAATATTCAGACTCCAGGTCACATGGGAAATAACATAAAGTGATTCTTTAGTGTCAAAGTGTGGTGGTCAAACCCACCCAGCACCATTCAACTTAGGTGGGAGGAAAATAATGTAGGAAGTTTGGGGAAGAGCTCCTCCTATCCTCAGGGTTTCTTTTTAATTTGATCAGTGTATATTCACTTCAATTTTTATACTGATTTTATCTTTTTCCCTTGTCTATTAACATTCTCTGACCATCTTTTCCCACCAGAATAGCACCTTACTCCAAGCTCACTGAGAGTTCCTTTCTTCTCCCTGATTCTGTGATGCTGCTTAGCAGTGGTTTCTGATATCCTGTTACCCTAGATACAGGGACCACTTTATGAGGGACTGCCCTATTCATGAGTTAATAAAAATGACCTAGAGCGAGTACAGGTTTCTCCAAGGGACCTTTGTGAGTCAAGAAGGTGATGGTCAGTCATGCAAATTCAAGGACCTGTCTTCCTCACCATCCAGTCTGGCTTCATAGCACATGTAGTTTGCAGCAAGAGAGTATATATCTCCTGCAACAGAGAAGCACTGGAAGCTACTCTCTCAGCTTGCTTTCCATCGTGGAAGCTACTAGCTATTGCCTCCTTAATATTGGATGAGAACCTCAGAACTTTTTCAATTCACTTGTCTCTCGTTCCTCTCCTGCATTCTCTTCCTACAATATTCTCCATTATTTTCTTTCTCTCTCCTCTCACCCCTCTCTTTCATATCACCTCATCTTTTCCTGTATGCTATTTTATCTGCAGCATAATAAAAACATACACTAAAAGAAATGCACCATTTTCCAGACTATTCTCTGTCCTTCTTTCAAGGACCACACGAATTGCTACTTCCTCCAAAATCCTTTCTGCAGATAATTCTACAGCCCTCAGTTTTTATTCCATTTTCCCCAGCATCTTCAGCGTTTATATTAGATAACATGTCTCTAAGAAATGTCTTACTTGTATGAAAATTTTAACTACTACAAAGAAATTGTAATAAACAACCTCTTCAAATTGTGTCTTCTAAAGCAGTTTGTCAGCTTTGGTTGTATTTATATGTCTGATAAATGGATTCTGTTCAATGAGAATTTGATGCAATTATTCTTAAAGTCTTGAATGCTCGAAAATTATTGATCTGAATGGTTTAATCAACAGGTCACCTACAAACAACAATGTGAATTCAATTGATATACTGCTGTGTTTGCATTGCAAAGTGATTTATTTCTTGCCTACACATAATTATACAACTGTAAGAGATGTTCAATCATATGTTAGACTTTTCTAAGAACTTCATTAGAACTTTGTTTTTAAACATTAACTGAAATGTTCTAGAGAATAACCTACATGGAACCAAATTTGAATACAGCTGCAGTGTCTATAAAACAAGGAGGCTTAATCTGGTTAGTGTAAGTAGCATAAACTATTGACTCTGGGACCCACAGTCATATTTTCAGGTGTCTAGAATACAATTAGGAAATATCCTTTGTCAATTCACTTAATGGCAGCATAGCCATCTCAAAAAATTGCTAACAGGCCTAAAACATTAACACTTTATACTTGTACGCCATTATCTCCATTTTATTGGAGAAAGCCCTATTGCAATTTCATAGGTCTTTGACTAATATGCGTATTTCTTTTGTTTTTTTTTTATGCAGGTAAATGGTTTAACTATGGAATTATCTTTCTCGTCTTAATTTTGGATCTTAATATGTGGAAGAACCAAATATTTTATAAGCCTCATGAATACGGACAGTACATTGGCCCAGGGCAGAAGATATACACAGTGAAAGACTCAGAAAGTTTAAAGGATTTGAACAGAACCAAACTTTCCTGGGAATGGAGGTCCAATCACACTAACCCTCAGACTAACAAAACCTATGTTGAAGGAGATATGTTCTTACACAGCAGGTTCATAGGGGCTAGCCTTGATGTCAAGTGTCTGGCTTTTGTTCCAAGTTTAATAGCTTTTGTGTGGTTTGGATTCTTCATTTGGTTCTTTGGACGGTTTTTGAAAAATGAGCAAGGCATGGAGAATCAAGACAAAACTTACACTCGCATGAAAAGAAAATCACCGTCAGAACATAGCAAGGACATGGGAATCACTCGAGAAAACACACAGGCCTCAGTGGAAGACCCACTGAGCGATCCTCCCTTGGTCTGCATCAGGTCCGACTTCAACGAGATTGTCTATAAGTCTTCCCACCTCACATCAGAAAACTTGAGCTCGCACTTGAACGAATCTACCAGCACGACAGAAGCTGATCCAGACCCAACGACTTCTAAAAGTACGCCTACGAACTAGATTCCCTTAATTGGAGATAGCGCAAAAAGCAAACTTGAGTGTAACTTTAAAAAGGTTAGTCTTTCCTTTTGTAAATGTAAGGTTTACGTAGTGTTAGGTAGAGAAACACAAACAATGCCACAACGGTGCTCAACATGCTTTTTCTAGGACTCATTGTTTTCTATTTGTATTATAATACACGTGCCTACTGTATATCTAACGTCCTCTAGAGATTGCTTTTCACAATTGCACAAGCTATTTACTGACTTTACAGCATAGTAGACGATTAGCTGATTACCCGTGTATCTGATGTTCAACCATAGTGGTGCCTTGAGACATTAAACTGTTTTTAACTGTACCAGAACTGAAGTGTGGAACAGTCCTCGAACCTACTTCACATGGGTTTTTTTGTATACAGTTATTTTGATCTACATTTGATGTCTTAGCAGGAAACAGATATAGCCGTGATGTGGCTTAGGAAGTATCTCTTGTTTCCTATTCAGCAGTGGAGTTGGTGACTTTGACAGCAGGATTGCACAGAGGCCTGGTGATAACCTTTGAATTTGTTTTGGCTATCTGCCAAATACAAATACAGATTCAAAATTCAGTATGAGGAGAATGATAATCCAGCATGGGTCACTACTTGTGAAATGTGGCTTTCTCCAACCAGTAATTGCAATTAGATGATAATACCTAATTATGTTTTCCTAATTAAAGATAAATTGCTACTTGATTAAATATCCTGCCCTTCACCTATGGGAACAAAGGTTAAGAGGCGCAGTTGGGTGAACTCTCAAATTTATTGGCATTTACACAAAGCGCTAGAAAACCAAGGAACTGAAGTTTTAATCACGTGAGAGTTGTACAGCCTACTATCTGCAATATTTGTACATCTTTCTGTAAATATGGCTCTGGACAATGAAAATTGAAAAACATATGCCAACCCTGAATAAGGGAACTCCTCTAAAAATCATGCAGCAGAACCTTGTGAGGTAGAAAAAGATGTGCATGAAAGAATCTATTCAAGTAGCTTGTTTTGTGTGTGCATTTTTTTTTGTTTTTTGTTTTGTTTTTTTAAGAATTAAACATCATACATTAATAAATATAAATTATATATCAGTAATTATGTGATGTAGTTTTTTGTTTGTAATAAAGGGATTCACTTGTATCTTAGTTTAACAACAGCCCGTTTAATTTTTTTAACTTGGTGCCAGATGAGTTAAAAAATGGAATACACCCAACGTGCTTTTAATTTAGTTCCATAAATTGTGGTTACATGTTCTTGAGGAGGTTAGGGGAGATCACTTTTAAGGCAAAATTATTTTCCTGTCATATACTGACATAGCTGTATTTTGTCTTTATGATTTTTAAAATCTCTCGTTTTGATCTATCTGCTTTTAAGCTTGCAGCATGCTGAATTTAGCATGCATAACAGAACTATGCATTTATCTGTCACTTGAGAGCCAGCTTTAATAAACATCTTCCTACAATTGTTTACTAAGCAACTGGAACCATGCCCTTGCTGTTTTCTTTTACCTTAAATAGCCATGCCTGGTGCTACTTAGAATCATAAATATCTCTGACACTAAAAATCCAGAGATCAAGCTTACTATGGTAACCCATTGACCATACTGTCCAAAGAAACTTACCATGTTATTGCTTATATGTGGTAACATTGGCCATTACCAAATTTGCATAGTATAAAACATTCAACTTTTGACTCTAGGACAAGTAAATAATACCACCTAGGACTCTCTCTCTATATATTTTATTCTGAAAGTCATTGTCTTGTAGAATGAAGAAGGAAGTTGATTTAGAAAGCGGGTGTTCATGATCAGTATACAGTCCTTACGAAAATATTAAGAATTTTTATGTGGGTGTTAAGGAAAAAGTGGTCCAATGATGTAATCTAATTAAAAGAAGATGGAAAAAAAATAACCCTAGAGCACTATGCTTATGTGTTTCTAGGGATTGACTAGAGAAGCTGGCTATCAGCTGATATGAAAATATATCTTTAAAGTTTTCCCTAAGTTTTGATAACAAACAGAATAATTCCCAGTAATGGCATTTTTCTCCAGCAATGGAATTTTAATGGCATTTAATGGCATTTAAACAAGATCCAAGTCTTTGAAGGTTTCCAATAGTTATGTATATCAATGTTGACATATTTATCTACCTATGGGTCTCCTTCCTTCTTTTGCTACCTCTTTTAGATAGCACATCACATCTGCACTTATACCAGCTAAGGATTAGCAAATAAAATAAAATAGTAAAGGTCAAAATCACATGTACTATGTTTAATCTTGAATCCTGAGTCATATACCAATAGACTATGACTCTACAGAGCTTTTTGAACACCAAACCTTTTGGACTATCAAGGGCATTACAAATAAAAAAATGTGTAGTAAACCCGGAAAATGAAGAGTTAAAAAAAGGATTTAAAAAATCACTAACCACAGATTCTAAAGAAAGCATAACAAATGTGACGCCTTAATTGCAGTGATGCTTAAGGACTATAAACAATTATATTTCTACTGTTCAGTAATTACAGCATTTTCTTTCATGCAGTGCAGAATTTGTACCTAATTTGACACAATTTTAGTATCCTACATTATAGAGTACTTCATTAGTAGTTTAAATGGAAAATTAAATAAACACTATGAATTTATGCCTGATAATATATGCCTAGACATAAATCTCATCACCACATGCCCATCTATATTATATAACCATACTTAGTTAACTATCTCATACTCTCCCCATGCTGGCCACTTACCATGCTCACTTATCTTTTAGCACAGCTAAGATCACCTGTGAATCCTATTAGAAGTGTTAAGAATTATTTGTTCTCCATTTGCCCGGAGAGTCAGCCAGGCACAAAATCTCCTTTTACTTTTATAGCATCAGATTTCACAACAAGTAATTCCCACAGGCACTACTGGCTGACAGGCCATGTCAAAGAAGTTGTGCAACACAGACGCTCGGAGTTGAGGGGGGAAGTCAATACCGCTGTCATATCTCACAACTGGGCCCCATAAGCAATTCTGGTACATTATGTGCCTACCCTGTGGATGACCAACACAACCCAATATGAAACTCGGGAAAGGTAATGCTAATAAATCACTCTTAGCTGTCCCTGTAACTGATGACTCATGGTGCCAACTGAATTCTCTGACTTTCACCTAAGACCTTAGCACCCCATTATTGCTTATCCTCTGTCCTCACTCCGAACTGATCCCTATTTTAAAATAAAACTCCTGGCTATGCAGCCACAATCTGGGTATTGTGCTTTTATTGGTTTCTTCCTGCTCAGACTGTGATGGCTCACTACTCTATCTGGTCTGATGTCCTCCAGCTTTGCCCCTCAGAATTCAGCTCTAACCTGTATTAGCTAGTCCTGCCATTAAGAGGGGGAGAGCAAGTCCATTAGTTTTGCAACAGGCAAACTGACACTTTTCTCATTTATCCGAATTTTTATTTTTAAACATATTTATGTGCATAGGCTTGTGATTAATGGGAAGTGATATAGATAAGAGAATCAAGGTCATAAATATTTGGCTTACTAGCATTTAGACTGGACTAGAACTGAATTATAATCTGAACAACTAGAGAAGTTTAGATGTATTTATAGCTCATAAGTCACTCTTGTTGAAGCTAACTGGAAAAAGAGGTGGATATTTATAATGGAAAGAGAAGGTTAGGTAGATGGTGGAACATGAATGCAAGTTGCTGCCATGAAATCTTGGAAATAGAAGATGGCAGTTTGACTGTGAATGGGCTTTAAAACTCTGGGCAGGGGAAGGAGGCCTTTGTAGAAGGAACTTCAGCATAAAGTTACCATGAGTCCAATACTCCTACCTAATAGGAGTCCTAACAGGACTCAAGAACAGATGTTCAACATAGCTGAGGGGGTTACACAAAAGGTTAGTTGGTTGGTTAGTTTCTTAAACATTCTAGCACTCACATTACTCTGTGCCCCAAGGAGCATGGTGAGATCTGGGCGAGGGGACATGGGGCCCATGAAACAAACAACAGAGGTGGGTATGGGTGGAGTGGGCAACATGAGAAGAGAAAAACAAAAACCAACATATAACAATTCAGAGAGACCGGAACATCCTTGAGGGAAGAACAAAGATGGGGGCAAAGTCTGTTTGTAAACATTTTATCAGTGTATAAAAGTTGACATCTTATAAACAAAAATGTCTTACAGATGCTTTATGATAGACATTCTGAGCATTTTTAATGAGAAACAAAATTAGTATTATTACTAATTTAATATGTGTAATATACCACAGTATTATTTTAATTTAGTGTAAGGAATCAGTTATTTTACTTCAGAGAGTATAAAACACATATAAGGTATTCCACAGGCTTATTTCTTACCTCTATCCTCCAACACAATTTTTCATAAGGGTCTTAAGTTCCTTTATGCCAAATAATTGTACTACTGAGCTTTTTGAGGACTTACCTGCATGATTGAGAAGGACGACTACAACTTATAATTGAGAAATATAGTAACAAAACAAATGTATAGATGCTCCAAACCCTAATAATTTTTTTCATTCTATCCAGATCATTGCTCAATTCTCATATGAATAAGACTACCATTTTGAGTATTTACTACATGCATATAAATTATCCCATTTAATCCTCACATTAACCACTGAAGGTAAATATCGTTAATTTTACTTAACAGATAATAAAAACTAAGGTGCAGAGAGGTTTATTAATTTGCTCAAGGTCACAAGGCTGGCAAATACAGAGTTAAGATTTGAATGCAGATTTGTCTGACTCCAAAGCCCCATTATTTCCCATTATAATCCTTCATTAAGATCCATTCAAACTATAGACTCCATTTCAAACAGGATCTTTTGGTGAGGATGACCTGAGGAACACTGTAAAACTGTTCAGATGCTTGATTTCTGGCAACTCTTATCTCTCAAGAATCTGAGGTAAATAATTACTAACAGGTATCTGGATGCAATCTACAGGTTATATCTCATGATTGAAACAGATAAGGTTGAATTAAATGACAGAAGCATTCAGTTCATTGCCAGGTGTTCTGATTTAAACTACATTTATAAACCCACAACACAGATTTGTCCTGACACAATTTCCAGCGTTGGAATTGGTTTATTTCATGATTTCACTTTTCTTGGGGGTGGGGAAAGAATTGACCTCTTTTGAACACACCCCCAGGCAAACGTCAGGGTGGGGGATAGGTATGAATATTCAAACAAGGAAAAAAAAACGATTCATTAATGGACAGATTTAGAAAGCTTAATTTGAAGAGGGGCTCTAGAAATAACTATATTTTGAAGAAACCACCCAAAATGTATTATTTTTAAAAATCGTCATCAAGGTAAGCAAACTGTGTTGGGATAGGACAAGCACTGTCTTCACAAACATGTCCCTTGAACACTATAACCCTTAGTTTCTTATCCCCCCAATGGGAATACCTCACAGAGTTCTGAAGAGGGTGAACTAAAACTCTATGTGGAAGAATTCTGTGAACTGCAGGGAGTTGTGCAGATGTGAGGTTATATCGCAGGTGTGGGCACCTGCCCCCCCCCCCCCCCCGCAGTGTCCACCTTTCAGTGGAACCCACTCGATTTGCCTTCACCAGCAGCTCTGGGCCAATGCTGCCACTGAACATGGTTAGGCTGTTTGCTCCCAGATTTCTGTCTCTCTGTAATTGTTTTAAACTCTACAAACTGCAATGTTAACACATTTCACCGTTAACAGAAGTTCAGATTCCTTAGTTTTAAAGCAAGTGGCTAAGGTGTCTGAAATCAATGGCGGTAATCCCTTGGGGCTGCTGGGCCAAACTTATTCCTCAAGGTTTTCTCTGCTCTAGCGTTCTTAAATTATTTCTTTCCTTTTATGATTGCTTTAGCAGCTTCTCTTATCAGGACTTTCTTATCGTGCCAGTAATCCACCACCTTTCATAAATCCTGAAGTGTCTTCAGCATTTCACCGAGAGCCGACACACACACCTGAGCCCTGCACTTCAGGATCTCCCCAGCTGTATTTGGATGCACTAAATCAGGGAATCACTCCAGCTTGCCTTTTAGGAAGAACGGACCTTCCTGTGCCATGGAATCCAGGCAACACCTCAGCCACACCATGGTCATTTAAAGAATGACATTTTAAAACAGTATTGTGGTTTTCCGTTCCGCTTATAGACTTATTTGCTTTGAATACCTTATTTTACCTGGATAGTCCAGTTGACTTCAACCTAACCACACAGGAAAAGGTCTGCACTTAAAACGAGTCACTCTTGACTGAAACAAAATGTGTAAAGTGAGACAAAGAGCAATAACCAATTCAGGAAAGACAACTCTAACAGTTACTATTCAGATTTGATAATGATTAAATTACTATAAAATTGCCTTTGAACATATTAAAATGCTCTTGAATTTGAAGAGCAATATTTAGAGTTCCCAATATACCAGAAAACTGGGAGGCTCTGTCATTTGCATATCCAATGGTGTCTTTCTGGTGGAAATAGACTGAATCACCTCTGTGTCTCACCGGTCTGCTCTCCTCTCTGTCATTATTACTTACTGCCATGCAGAGATCTCATCATCTCTTCTGAGGAAAACTGCAGGGTGGTCTTAACTGGTCTTCCTGACTCTCACCTTGTCCAGTGCAATCCATTTTCTATACTTTTATCAGAACAATCTTTCTAGGGTCTAAATCTGAACGTGTTACTTCACTCTTTCAGTGACCACTTACTGCTCACCAGTGGGGTTTTGTTTGTTTGTTTAAAGATTTTATTTATTTACTTGAGAGAGAGAGAGAGCACGAGTAGGGTGAGGGGCGGAGGGAGAAGCAGGCTCCCCACTGAGCAGGGAGCCCAGGGGACATGGGGCTCGATCCTGGGACTCTGGGATGATGACCTTAGCCGAAGGCAGACACTTAACCAACTGAGCCACCCAGGCATCCCTCTCCAGTGGTTTTTAATAATACTGTCTACAACACCAAATTCCCAGTACCTTAACAATAAAATTTCCTTTCTTGCTCATGTTGCAATTAAATTGGGTTTCCACTTGGTGGCTTTCCATTTAGCGACTTGAGGTTTCAGACATATTCCAATAAGTGGTTCCTTGACTCTCTGGGATCTTGGTCTTCTGTGTAGCTGGCTGATGAAGAAGGCGAGAAGGTGAGGAAGACTCTATAGGAAGTTTTAGGAACATATCTGGAAATGACTTACATCACTTTTTGCATTCCACTGGTCAGAATTTTGTTGCAGGGCCTGCCTAACTGCAAAGGATGACAGAAAATGCCATTCAGCTCTGTGCCCATAAAGGACAGGGAACAATTTGGGGAATTTCTAGTCAGAGAAGTATTTACAAAATATGTACCCAATCAGGTCTCACACCTGGAAGTTCCAGCTCAGTGGGTTTGGGATGGAACTAAAGTTGAGCTGAGTTTTGAGTTCCATGGGTGATTTTCTAACAAACATCAATTCTGATAAAAGGCAGAATCCTATCTGGTACTCAAGACCCTCTGACTTCTTTTGTGTGTGTTTTTTTTTTTTTCCCCATGCACAGTGGGTCTAATCATCCAGCCATGTTAGACTACTTATTGCTCTTCTAATGAGCCACTGTACAATTTCACTCTGCTTTTGCTCAGCATCTTCCCCCAGTATAAACTCAAGTATGACCTCTTTTATTAAGTCTTTCTTCACGTTCCAAAGTAGATCTGACTGCTCTATTGTGTTCCTATATGACCTACATTTTATCTCTTCTAGTATCTTTAACATTCTCTTCCTCTAGATGTTTACACGTCTGTATCTTTTATTAGATTACAATGTCCTTGATTCTGCCTATAAGGACAACCTGAGGTGGGGAGAGAAATTAAATATTAATTGTATCATACTTTCTAGCTCAATAAAATTTGAATGAGTAAGTATATAAAGAGTGAGGCAAGTTACTTAGAATTGTCTCATTTATGTAGCATGATATGCTCAAATTCTCCGATCTCCTCCCTGATAAATGTTGTAGGGGAATGGACTGTGCCAATCAAATCCTTTAAGTTAGGTAGGAGGCGGGATCATTACTTACATTCAAAATGGGGAGTGAGGGGTATATTAATCAGGGTTCTCCACACAGAACCAATAGGATGTGCAGATACAGATACAGGAGATGCAGATAGATAGAGATACAGATGAAGATTTATTATGAGGAAGTGTCTCATCCAGAAACAACCCCCCCCCCCACAAGACACACACAGATACAGTGTTTAATCTGGATACCCATGCCCACTCAAGTTGAAATAAAAAATTAACCATTGACAAGGTGTAAGGATAGCAAATTTTTTAAAATCTCGTTAGTTTCTTCCAGATTATCTAATTTGCTGGCATATAAGTTGCTCATAATATGTTCTTATAATTGTTTGTATTTCTTTGGTGTTGGTTGTGTTCTCTCCTCTTTCATTCATGATTTTATTTATTTGGGTCATTTCTCTTTTCTTTTTGATAAGTCTGACCAGGGGTTTATCAATCTTATTAATTCTTTCAAAGAACCAGCTCCTACTTTCGTTGATCTGTTCTACTGTTCTTTTGGTTTCTATTTCATTGATTTCTGCTCTGATCTTTAGTATTTCTCTTCTCCTGCTGGACTTAGGCTTTATTTGCTGTTCTTTCTCCAGCTCCTTTAGGTATAGGGTTAGGTTGTGTATT
>NC_138373.1:97849575-97864881 GCF_054177405.1 Leptonychotes weddellii
AATTGTGTAAGACTGTTGAATCACAGACCTGTATCTCTGAAACAAATAATACATTACATGTTAAAAAAAAAAAAGAAGATAGTAGGAAGGGAAAAATGAAGGGGGGAAATCAGAGGGGGAGACAAACCATGAGAGACTATGGACTCAGAGAAACAAACGGAGGGTTCTAGAGGGGAGGGAGGTGGGGGGATGGGTTAGCCTGGTGATGGTATTAAAGAGGGCACGTATTGAATGGAGCACTGGGTGTTATACATAAACAATGAATAATGGAACACTACATCAAAAACTAATGATGTACTGTATGATGACTAACATAATAAAATAAAAGAAAAATAAAAGAAATAAAAATCTCATTAAAAAGGAGGGCCACAATCGAGCCAGAAAAATGTATCCAAGTTCTTCCTCAAGTATGGGAATCTCAAGATAGGTACTAAGAGCCAAACCAGCACAAAGCATGAGAGATAATTAAGACAAAGAGCCGAGAATCAGAGTGGTGGCTGGACATCCACGGGTCTCATTCCTGAGACGGGATGCTATATCCTCGGCCGATTGTTCAACTACTTCTACTACAGACTTGCATGGGTGAGTTGACTGTGACTGACTGGGTAGACAGTTATGTAATCACTGATTGCGTATCCTGAGATACCAAACTTTTAGAAATAAAAATATACTACCCCATTCTACATAATTTTGTGAGGTTGCAGCTCTATGAGGGAAGACCCCAAGCACTCAGGGAATCCACAGGAAGGACTGAGAGAGCGAAGAGAGAGAACCAGTTTGCAGGATTTTACGTGTTTTTTGAAAGCCAAAATTGGAAAATAAACACAAGTCGGGAGCTCTAAAACTCGAATACTGTGATTATTGCTGTACTTCTATAACTTGTATCTCCAAATTTCTTAGAAGCCCATTTACATGTTGAAAACATCAATTATTCCTCCCATTTGAACTACGTAGTTCTTGTAATCAATTGCTTTGAGTCAATGTTTAGAATTATTCATGAAAGAGTTATATTTTAATGGCATTTGATGAGAACCAGCAGCAGCAGCCATTAATTTGATTAGTTTTGTATGGGCTGAAAGAGAAAGCTGGCGCACAGTCCTAAGTGAATCAATAGTGTGGGATCTAAGTGTGAGTATCCAAGCCAGCTTCACCAGCCTGGAATCCAGCACAGAATGGTGACTGGAGGGAGGACAAAAATGAGGGACCACATGTCTCCTGTCCTCTCTTTCTACCTCTCTGCCTTTTGTCGTCAGTCACTCTTACGTCAAGACAATGTATGGAAGCTGTTTGCCCACTCCATCCCACCCTCGGCCCACCCCCTGCTGTCCCTTTCTCAAGGACAGAAGAGAGAAGATTTTTTTTTTTTGAAACCTAAGTTCTTAAATATGTGTCACAGCCCAGGCCCAAAAACAGAGTAATAAATCTGGACATTGAGGAAAACAGGAGCCAGGGCCAAAGGTTTAATTTCTCTGTATGGTTCATCCATCTGAAAAGGTCAAGGAGTAGCTGTCTAAGAAGGCAGAAAATGCTCTTTATCCAAGTGATCCAATGGGGGGTTTGTGGGGGCGGGGGGTAGCAGACACTGCTGAAGCTGTCAAGGTACTATCATGGTTCCAGACCAATTTGAAGCATAAAACATTCCTGGGAGAGGCCCAAGGAGGGGCACAGTGACAGCCAGAGCTGAGGGATTGACCAATTTGTATTTTGTGGGCTACTGGGCCTCCATTTAAGTGGTGTGGGGTTCAGGGCAGGATACCAGTAGAGCTGACTGCAGACAAGAGACCAAGCTGTATTGTAGTCCTGCTCACCAGACACACCACAGGGGGCTAAGCAACAGCTAAATACCCACCAAACTCCAAACAGGAACTGGCTTATAAGAACAAACCTCACTACTAAGGATGGGGCTCTAGAGACATTGCTGGATTTTGGTAGGAGTCACTGGTGACTAAACAAAGCTGAACCCGCAGATATAATAAGGTTCTTGTGCCCCCCCACCCCCCCCAAAAAAAAAAAAAAGAACTGAAATAATGACAGAAAACAATGCTTTGCTAAGGCAGGAAAGATTGCATTTGCTTTTACGATAGGCTACCTTCAAAAAACAAAAACAAACACACAGAAATCATTTCAGTACTTCTCATAACATAATTAAGTGGTTATTTCTGTAATCATGTGCTTAAAGTATATTTCTTTCTCTAGTTCTATAGGCTCACTCCTATCTCTCCGCTGCTTCTCTCAGATGTGAGAGGTGACTAGAAGTCAGATCATGCTTGGGCCTTGCTGACCACATTGAAGGCTTTGTACTTTCTTCTGAAGATAATGAGAAACCTCTGAAGAATTTTAAGTAGGAAATGGTACCATTAGATATAGCATATTTTTAAAAAATCACTCTGACAAAAAATAGAGGTCAAGACCACATCAATACAATAAGATAATTAAATCAATTAAATCAATTTAGCTTTGACTTTGGTGTCTTTAGATTCCCTCTCCACGACTGGACAAAATTACTCACCACCTGCTTCTGTGAGGATGACACATAATACAGGCCCTGTTTTAACTGGGTTTCTTATTTGTGTGCTCACTGTAGGCAACAGGGAAATGGTGGCAAATGTGTGTGGGGACATCCAATTTAAGGACCTCAGAAGAGGCTCTTGGAACTCAGATCTTTGTAGGGACTGAAAGATTACTTGCAAAGACTTCAACTCATATAATGAAGTGAAATAGGTATTGTTCTTCAAAAAGTTAACCTAGGGGCGCCTGGGTGGCTCAGATGGTTAAGCGTCTGCCTTCAGCTCCGGTCATGATCCCAGGGCTTGCTGCTCAGCTGCAGGGGATGTAGTCAGAGGTCACTTCTGGCTCTCAGCACCTCAGAGTTGACCTCAGCTGCAGAAAGCTAACTTGCCCAGGGATACACCCTTCCTGGAGCAACACAAATACATTATGTTCTATCTTAATCAGGAAAGAGTATCAGAAGCCATTTGTATTCACATCGATCAGACAAAAATATTTACTCATAATGTTAGCCAGGAGTAACTCAACTGCTCTTCGTCAAAACATAGTCCAAAGAAATCTGGATCATCTGGACATCCTACAAATGTCACATTGATTCATTTTATCAATGATACTATGTTTACAGGGGCCAATGGGCAAGAGATGGCTAGCATACAGAAGATCTTGGTAAGAGATATGTGTCCTATAGGGTAGGATATGGGCCCTGAAAAAATTCAAAGGCTTGACATAGTCATAAAGTTTTTTAGGGATCCAGTGGTTAAGAACATACTGAAACATCCCCTCCAAATTAATGTATCTTGCACAACCTACCACAGAAAAAGGAAACATAATTACAAATGGGCTACAGGATCTAAGCCTAGAGCAGTAGAGGACTCATAGCAGGTCCAAGATGAGGGGCAAGCCATTCTGCCACCATGTGGGCCGTAAGATCTGCAGACCTACAGTGTTGGGGGTATCAGTGGTGAGAGAAGAGACTGAGTGGCGTTCATGCCATGTTCCACTGAGAGAATATTAACACAGGTCCCTGGGTTTCTGGAACAAGGCTATGCCATCTGCAGCAGAGAATTATATGCTTTTTGAAAAACACCCCCTGACATGGTACTAGCCCCTGTTAGAGGTGGGTCACCTCACTGTGGTGTACCACATGACCATACAGCTCAATTGCTCATTATGGGCTGGGTCCTGTCAATCCGTCATAAGGTTGGCATCAGGGAAATCCAAATCAAATCCTCAATGAGATACCACCTCATGAATCTACATTGTAAGATGAAAGTGGTACATCTGGTATCAAGCATAAGTAGGACCAGAGAGGACCAGAGAGCACACATAAGCTACATGAGCAGGTAGACCAGAACTCCCCATGGCATCTACTATGGACTGAATGGACTAAAACTCCTATGTTGAAGCCTAACCCCCATCATGATGGTACTTGGAGGTAGGGATTTTGGGAGGTGATTAAAATGAGGTTTGTATGGGGTTTGGGGAACAGAGCCCCCCATATGTGCCTTTGTAAGGAGATAAAAAAATCCAGAGCTCAATTTCTCCACCACGTGAGGATCTAAAGAGAAAATGGCTGTCTATGAACCTGGAAACTAACCCTCACCAGACACCAGATATGCTGGCACTTGTTCTTGGACCTCTTAGCCTCCAGAAATGTGAGAAATAAATGTTTGTTGTTGAAGCTACCCAGTCTATGTTTATTCATTACAGCAGCCTGTACTAAGACAGTATCCATCTCTACTATAATAATATACTTCCTCCTCCTCACACCTTTGAACATATAGCAGATCCCAAATTAATGACTAATAGAGAAGGGGAAAAAACAACAGAAAAAAAACAAGCTTGGTTAATGGTGGCTTGGCTTGGTATACTGGTGTCAGCTGAAAGTGGACAGCCACTCTACTATGACTCATTCGGGGATGGCCTTACAAAACACTGGAAAGAGAAATTTTTCCTAATGGTTAGTGCTTTGGTTGGTTTACCTGGTCATATACTTTGTGTGGAAAGAAAAGTCACCCAAGGTTGGAATATATATGGACTTACAGATTGTGGTAAGTGGACTGGAAGGCTAGCCAGAGGTTGTAGAGCATATGAATGTACGTAAGGGGAATGATCACAAAGTGTGAAGGTGTTTATATGTTCATGCTCATTACACAAGAGGAATTAACTAGGTAGACAAAATGGCTCAGCAGTTGACGTCAGTCTCTACCATTGGACACCCTAGGCAAAAAAACAACAACAAAAAATATGACGTATTCTGCTTTTGCTTTCTATGTTCTTGTGCTTCTATTTTCAGGGAATTGCTGAGGCTGATGAGTCATCATGGCAAAAAAATTAACTAGGAATATACTAGAACAGGCAGGCTGGATTGGCAGCCTCTACATGAAGAAACCAGAGCTGCCCAATGAAAATATATCACGTTGTAAAGGATGTTTTGTCTGTCATAATCCAGAGAGATTTTTCAGCAAAATCAGTTAATTTGCGCTCGTTAAGACAGCAAAAACAATCTGTCAACCTGACCCTCTCCACCATCTTTCTGTGAGCCTTGGGGCTGTCCAAAAGCTATGGGGAGACCTGCCTGCCTGACAGCTGATTAGTAGAATACTTCAGTGAGCTGTGCTATGAATAGGAATTTTTAAATAAGAGCAGTAAGCAGTTTCCTCATTCTGTCTAGGTGCTATAAGACATCCTAAGGATATTGGAATGCTTTTAAAAAGATTACATTAATTAAGGAATACTGGATCAGATGTCTTCTTGCATCTAAAAACATGTTTATTTCAGCATCTTGAGACCAAACAGCAAAATATACAAGATTAGCAAAGGAACAAAGACAACAGATCCACAAACACAGTTCTGTTTTCACTGCACTATTAATATTACACTTGTTAAACAGATATAGAAATATCTGATAATCCATGACAGGTGGGAATTCATTTATTCTAGAATCATAAGGGCTGATGTGGTAGCGGATGGATAGTCCTTACTTGGTGATTAGGCAAGCTGTCCTCATAAGTACCTCTTCCAGTGTGGTCACTAGAAGAAATGACAAGCAGTGCTTCCATGGGAACCGAATCTGATATTGAATTATCTCCAAAGGTAGATGAGGGAGACCCCATAAGACAAATGCTTATGTGTGTGCATGTCCCCCCTACCCCAGGAGGGAAACATTTTAGTACATGTGCTAAGATGATGATTGGATTTTCTGAGTATACAATGCTTCATTGGCAAGATAATAACAAATTAAATGTAATGATATTCTTGCATATGCTGCCATGAAACATGACTGGTTAATGGGATTATTGGCCCCTCAATGGCAAAAAAAACAAAAAACAGAAAAAAAAAACCCCACATGATTTATAAAGCTCTTTATTTTAAATAGCACCTTCAATAAATACATACAAAATAGATGAATAGATGGAAGAATAATAAACGGATGCATGCATGCATACAATGAAAGTGGTGTGTCAGCTTTACATAATATATGGGTTTATCCCTTTTATTGTCCTAACTAATCTCTTAATACTTGCTTGCCTCAATTATCTAGAATCCAGTAACACCTCCCTGAGGTATTCTCACTTCAACTGATACCTTTAAGGACCACTCAGCTCCATCTGCATGTGAGAGAAATGGCAAACCTGCCTACTCCATTATCATTATTCTCCTTCATTGCCATATTTTTTCACTGGTTGCTATTGGAATTGGTTCCTCTTAGTCACATGGGTTGTTTCACACTGCTGAGATGATCCTTAAGAATGTATACTCCTTAAAAGAAAAAGCTTCAAGAGGCATGTCCCATCCTTGAATTCCCAAAGTAAAGATCTTTTGGGTTATCCTCATGTGCAGGCCATTGTCTATACAAAGCATAATGCAGTGGGCAAGGTGCTGGGTCCTGAGAGTCCTCTAGCCTTGGTATCACAATGGACTGAGAGCAGCCCTGCCTCCAAAGCATTTTTAACCTCAGTGTTGACTCTAGACTCTCTATTTCCATATGGTTCACACCTCTTTGAGGCCCTTGTTCCTTCCTACCAAATGATTAACTAAAATCATGGAGTTCATCATAGACTTTCTAATAATATTGAACCTCAAGAGAGGTGATAGAAGATTCTCTCCCTCCCAGGAGGCTTCTTGGCCCCATATTTACTGTCCTCTACCTTCCAAGATGCATTGAGAAGGACTTCCCTTGTCAGGCTACCAAATGTAGCCCTTCTTCCTCAAGGGAAATCAGCCTTACCTTTATATAATGAGGAACTATTCAACCAACTTACCTAAATACAGAAGACCTGCTGCAAGGTAAACTGATGCATCTACACAAAGGAACACGCAGAAGCTAGCTCTCTTACTGCAATAATTTTGAATTCAGTCTCACCCAACACTGCACTGGCAATGATAACAGTTAACATGTACTAAAGTACTTTATTGGGTGCCAGGCCCTTTGTTAAGCACTTCACATGCATAAGGTCAATTGACCCCCACATAATCTCTGTGATAGACACAGTTATTATTTCCATTTCACAGATTAAGAAACTGAGACCAAGAGCAGTGCAGGAACTTGGACAATGTTGCAGAACCAGTAAGAGATATAGCCAGATTCAAATGAGGGGCATCTAATTTATAGATACATAAATATATATATATTATATATTATATGTATATATATATATATATATATATATATATATGCTATACATCTATACTTCATACAAGCGGTAGGATGGGAAGACAGCAGGAGGAATGGAAGGGAGAGAGCAGAGACAGGATTCTAGCGCAGGTCAGCTCATTCTGTCTTTTTGCCTATGCCATTGTGGTCTTTTGCCATGGTCCTACAAACCGAAATTATTTTTCATGCTTTCCTCCCTCCCCCCAAAGCATTTCATAAAATTTTATGTGAGGACGTCTCAGTCTCACTGAATCAAATTTGATTACAAACATATTATATGCTTCTATTTTTTGTAGCATTCTGTGAGAATTAACACACTTAAAATTCATACATATTGGAATGTGATGTTTCTTTGGCCAGTCTTTGCTCTGATATGATCTTACCTTTTTACTCCTTTGAAAATCCGATTTTCTCAAATGCAGATCCCAAGAAAAAAGGCTAGCAGAAAACTGCTTTTAGCTTGTGCTACATGCTTCTCTTGGTAGAGGATTTTACCTGGTACCAAAAAAAGCAAAAAAAAGTAAATTTGAAAACAGATTGTTTTTCATGGTCAAAAATCCTCCTATTATGCACAGCTATATGTTTTTGTAGAATGTCAGGATTTACATAAGCAAACTGTTCTTCTTTCCTCAAAACCATTCCTCTCCTCGTATTCCAGATCTTGGTGTTACAATAATATGAAATTTACTTTAAAATACCTCAGTAGACAGTGTGATTCAAATGTATGTTTGTTTAATGTACTTTCCAGGGCAGTAAGTTGTCCTGATAGAAACTCATCTCCTGGGTGGTCACCTAGAAGTTAATATTAGATCAGAAAGGCCATAACTCCAAAGTGCCTTTTATAGTGTTCTGGCTATGTTGATCTCTGATCCGATGTTACTACATAATATAATGAATGCCAGAAATGAGCTTTCATTGGTGAAAGTAATGATATTTAACTTATGAGGATATTGTAATGACATTTCCCATTTTTGCACAGACCCAGAATAAAAACCTAGTAAATCCTGTGTCTTGTACTCTTAGAGAGGGCACTGGAGAATTAACCCCTAGAGGACTCAGGTTACAGCTACTAGATCAGAGGATTTTGATGATTACTAGAAAGGTGACCACATCCTGCCTCTAAAATAATGTTTAACTTGCCTCAGGTAAACTTCATACAAGTTGCAGTAAGTCACCTATGAGAGCAGAGAGATGGGTATCAATAAGATTACAAGACAAGTTGTATGCACTATTTTATGCCTGCTTAGAAAATGTCTAAGTGTGTGGCAGTATTTGGTCTAAGACCTGCTTTCACTATAACATTCTACCCTTATTGCATAATCAACAGCTAACCTTCATCATCTCAACATTTAGAGACTACATTTATCTGTAAAGGTGCCTAAAGGGGGTGCTTCATCAAATTGGAATGGAATTAAACTAAGTATCAGTTACAGAAAGGGATCTGGAAATCCAAACAGATTTGGAGATTAAAAAAAAAAAAAAAAAAAGGAAAACATGGGTCAAAAGGAAGTCTCAAGAGATAATTTAAAAATATTTTGAACTAAATGAAAATGAAAATTCAACTCATTAAAAATTTTTGTAATGCAGCATAAGCAATGCTTAAGGGAAATTTGTGGCATTAAATGCATATATAAGAAAAGAAGAAAGATCTAAAATCAATCATCTAAACTTTCTTCTTAAGAAACTATAGAAGGAAGACAATTTAGTTATATAAAGCAAAGAGAAGATATAACAAAAATAAAACAGACATCAATGATAGCAAAAATGGGAAATTAATAGGCAAACCAATAAAGCCAAATGCTGGTTCTTTGAAAAGAACAGTAAAATTGATAAACTGCCAGTTAGACTAGCCAAGAAAAAAGGAGAAAAGACACAAATCACCACTACTAGATGTGAAAGAGGAATCATTACTACTGATATCCCATGGATATCAAAAGGATAATAAAGGAATATTATGAATGATATTCTGTCCATAAATTTGATAACTTAGATGAGGTGGACTAATTCTTTAAAGAAACAAACTACCTAAGTCACACAAGGATAAATAAATAATGGGCTCATCTTTAAAGAAATTGAATCAATCTAAAAACCTTCCAAAACAGAAAGCACCAGGCTCAGATGGTTTTAATAGTGAATTCTACCAAAGGTCAAGAAAGAAATGATATCAATTCTCTACAATCTCATCCAGAAAACAAAAGCAGAGGAAATTTTCCTATTTTTTTCTGTGAGGACAGCATTACTGTAATACCAAAACCAGTTTTTAAGACATTATAAAAAGGAAAACTATGGGTGCCTGGATGGCTCAGTCGTTAAGCGTCTGCCTTCGGCTCAGGTCATGGTCTCAGGGTCCTGGGATCGAGGCCCGCATCAGGCTCCCTGCTCAGTGGGAAGCCTGCTTCTCCTTCTCCCACTCCCCCTGCTTGTGTCCCCTTTCTCGCTGTGTCTCTGTCAAATAAATAAATAAAATCTTTAAAAAAAAAAAAGAAAACTACAAATTACAGACCAATATTTTTCATGAACATAGATGCAAAAAATATTAGCAAGTCAACTCCAATAATGTATACAAAGAATTATACACCATAAACAAGTGGGATTTGTCCCAGGTATGCAATGCTGATTCAACATTAGAATATGAAATAATGTAATCCACCACACTAATAAGCTAAAGAAAAACATCATGTGATAATATCAATTAATGCAAAAAAGCACTTGACAAAATCCAATGTTCGTTCATGGTTAAAACTCTCAGCAAATGCGGATTAGAGGGGGATTTCCTCAACCTGACAGAGAATATATACAAAAAATCCACAGGTAAAATCACACTTAATCTTGAGAAACAAGAGAATCAAGAGCTGTTGCCCTAAGATTAAGAACAAGATGAGTATGTCCCCTCTCACTACTTCTATTTAACATCACAGTGGAAGCCCTTTCTAGTGCAGTAAGACAAGAAAAGGAAATTAAAAATATACAATTTGAGAAATAAAATCATTTTATTTGCAGGTAACATAATTAATCTTTGTAGAAAACCCCAAAGACTTGACCAAAAAAAAAAAAGTCCTCCTAGAACAAATAACCATTTTTAGCAAGGTTGAAAGATAATCAGTTAATATGGAAAAGTCAATTGTTTTTCTATATAACAGTAATAAAACTATTGGAATTTGAAATAAAAAACACATTATCACTTATAATAGCTCCCAGAAAATGAAATACTAAGGTATTTGAAAATTTTAAATTTTAAAAAATATGTAAAGGATCTACATATAGAAAACTATAAATGTCTGATAAAAGAGTCAAAGAAGATATAAATAAATGAAGCAATATTCCATATTTGATATTAAGATATCAATTCTTCCCAATTTGATATACAGACTCAAATTAATTTTAATCAAAATCCCAGCATCCTATTTTGTGGATATTGTCAAACTGATTCTAAAGTTTGTATGGAAAGGCAAAAGAACCAAAATAGCAACACAATACTGAAGAGGAAGAACAAAGCTGGAAGACTTCAAGTTATAGAACCGCAAGAATTACTGTGAAGCTATGGTAATCATGACAACATAGTAGTTGGGAAAAGACAGACACATGGATCAATGTAACAGAGTAGAGAGCCCAGAAAGAACGCATAAAAATAGCCAACTGATCTTTCACAAAGGAGCTAAGGGAATTCAATGGATAAAGGATAATCCTTTCAACAAACAGTGCTGGAAAACTTTGACATTCATATGCAAAAAAAAAAAAAAAAATGAACCTAGACCCAACCCATATACGATTCATAGAAGTCAACTCAAAAAGGATCCTAGACCTACATGTAAAACTTCTTGAAGAAAACAGGAAAAAAATCTACGTGACATTGGGTTTGGCAATAAGGTTTTAGACACAATACTAAAAATATAATCCATGAAAGAAAAAAATAGTGAGATTTTGTTAAAATTAAAAACTTCTGCACTGTGAAAGACATTGTTAAGAGTGAAAAGCCACAGACAGAAAGAGAAGATTTGGAAAACACAAGTCTATCAAAGGACTGGTATCAAAATATACAAAGAACTCTTAAAATTCAGTAATAAGAAAACAAACAACCGACTTAAAAAATGGACAAAACATCTCAACAGACAGCTGATATACACCTGCATAACTATATACACCCAGAAGATATACACGTGGCAAACAGCATATGAAAAGGTGCTTAGCATCATTTATTAGGGAATTGCAGATTAAAACAACCATGAGATAATACTACCTATCTATTAGAATGGTTAAAACTCCACGCAGTACTGCATGGGGCACTGGGTGTTATACGCAATGAATCATGGATCACTACATCAAAAACTAATGATGTAATGTATGGGGATTAACATAACATAATAATAATTTAAAAAAACTAAAAAAAAAAAGAACGGTTAAAACTCAAAAATATAGTATCAAATGCTGAGGATGAGGAGCAACAGAAACTCTCATTCATTACTGGTCAGAATGCAAAATAGTACAGCCACTTGGGAAGACAGTTTGTCAGTTTCTTACAGAACTAAACATAGTCTTACCATATGTTCCAGACATCACATTCCTAGATATTTATCCAACTAATCTGAAAACTCAGATCCACACAAAACCTATACATGGATATTTATAGACTTTTATTCATAACTCAAACAACTGGAAGCAACTAAGATATCCTCAATAGGTGAATGTACAAACAATCTGTGGTGTATGCATGGAATATGTGTGATAAAAATCTATGATAAAACTAAATGAGCTATCATGCCACCAAAAACATATGGACAAATCTTAAGTGCATATTGGTAAGTGAAACAAACCAGTCTGAAAAGGCCACGTACTGTATGATTCAAACTGTTTTGAATACTTGACATTTTGGGAAAAAGTAAAATTATAGAGATGGTAAAAGATCAGTGGTTGCCAAGGATTCAAATAAGGGGTGGAGAGATGAATAGGCAAAGCACTGGAGACTTTTAGGGCAGTGGAATTATTCTGTATGATATTGTAATGGTAGGTACATGATACTATGCACTTGTCAAAATGCACAGAATTTTATAGCACAAAGAGTGAATCTTAATGTATGTAAATTAAAAAAAAAAACAGCATTTAGGAGTTTGGGAGAGCCCAGGAAAGAATGTAGACTGTGACAAGAGAATATAATTATATTAAAATATATGAAACAACCTCCCTGACGGGGGTGGTGGAGGAAATGTGCTAACCTAAATAACATTGATAATGGAATTGCTTATAAGCATTGTATCCCACTAGGTTACAGTTTTAACAAATCTGATACAGCTATACATATATATTGGAATTGAACAATCAAATAAATAGATGGCAGATGGTATGAGCTAGGTTTCTCACTATTGGAGTGGGAATTTACAGATAAGCGAGGGGAAGAGGCTAGAATGATCCATATACTAATAGGTTAGAATTGGAGAGAGCCATATGAACTCAGTTTAATTTAATATAGTTACTCATGGTAACATATAGTAATATTTATAGGATATATATATAGAAATCTATATATTTCTATATCTATATAGAAAAAATATATGTATGGGTTAGTATACATACATACATATCTTGGCTCTGTCAACTGAGGATCTAAAATAAATGATGCCCCAGTAACAATGAGCATGCTTAGAACCTAGATCATGATTTTTAATACCATTCTCTTATAAAAGGAACTAAGTCTCTTTAGGAAAATGACTGGTTCTAGGACTATGGGCAGAAAATATACAAGATGAGTCTGGAGCATCTTGTAGTGCCAGAAAATAAGGAAATGCTCAAAAAACAAACAGCAGCAAAACACGCACACACACACACACACACACACACATTGATGAGGTATGTCAAAAGGACACAGGAGCCAACTGAAAAAGCTCCCAAATGGCTAAAGCTGGAACAATTCAAGCAAAAATAAAAAATAAAAATAAAAAAGAAGTACTGAATTATAGCCAAAGCATAAAATCTATGAGTCCATGCTGATAGAAATAAATAACTGAATGACTCAGTAAATGGGGGGAGAGGGAAAAAGAAAACCACCATTCAGAGGAATTCCCAATAATTTATGTAGATACTCCACCCTAAGGAAAGGAGGAGCATAACTCCTAACTCCTTCAATGTGGGCTGTGCATAGAAACTTTCTTCCAAAGAGCAAAGCATGGAAAGGAAGAAAAAAAAAAGGTAACTTTACAGCGGTGAAACTTGACAAACCTTACTCAGCCTGGTGATCAAGATCAACATAAGCAGTCATAAAGCTTATGAGAGTATGTGCCCTTGATATGATGTGATGAAAATGACACTTCATCTCTGTGGTCTTCCTTTCCAGACCTATAAGCCCAGTTTAACCATGAGAAAAACATCAGACAAATTCCAATAGAGGGGCATTCTATTTAACCAGTCTTCCTCAAAATTATCAAGGTCATCAGAGACAAGGAAAGGTCTGAGGAAATTCCACAACCAAGACGAGCCTAAGAAGACATGACAGCTAAATGTAATGTGGTTTCCTGGATCAGAAAAGGGACATTAGATTAAAAACTAAAGAAATCTGAATAACCCATGGATGTTAGTTAATAATAACATACTAATATTGGTTCATTAATTGTAACAAATACATAATACTAATGTAACATGTTAATAATAGAAAAAACTGTGTACAGGAGGGTATATGGGAACTCTGTAGTTTCTGCTCAATTTTTCTGTAAATCTAAAACTGCTCTACAAAATAAAGTCTATTAAGAAAAAAATGTGATATAGACACACACATATATACACACAGTGGAATATTATTCAGCCATAAAAAAAGAAGGAACTGCTGCTACTTGCAACAACATGTATGAAACTTGAGGGCATTATGCTAAGTGAAGTAAGTCAGACAGAGAAAGACAAATACATTATGATCTCACTTAGATGTGGAATCTCAAAAAGCCAAACTCATTGAAACAAAGGATCTATTGGTGGTTCTCAGGCATGGGAAAATGGACAGGGTGGTCAAAGGATACAAACCTACTGGTTATAAGACGCAGTCCTGGGGATGTAATACACAGTATGATGACAGTAGTTAACAATACTGTACTGTGTATTTGAATGTTGCTAAGAGAATAGATTTTAGAAGTTTGTAACCACTAAAGAAAAACTGTAACTACATAAGCTGATGGATGTATTAACTAATCTTATTGTGTTAATCATTTTACAATATATACATATATAAAATCACTACACTGCACAACGTAAATTTACACAATGTTCTATGTCAATTATATCTCAATAAAGCTGAAAAAAATTTTAAATAAATAGAAAGTAAAGCTTCCAGCAGCTTAAAGGTAATAGAATCTTGTTTCCATGGATATAGTTCACTGAGACCAAACATTTATCCTGCTAGTCATTTAGCTCAGATAAAAAATAAACACTTACTTGATAAAATATATTGCTCACATTATTATAATTTGTAATTATATGCCATCTTCTATGCAAGAGCTCAAAGGGCTTTACAATTAAAAACTACCTGCGGGGCACCTGGGTGGCTCAGTCTGTTAAGCAGCCGACACTTGATTTTGGCTCATAATCTCAGGGTCGTAAGATCAAGCCCCGCGTGGGGCTCCGCACTCAGCGTGGAATCTGCTTAGGATTCTCTCTCCCTCTCTCTGCCTCTTCTGCTTGGGCTCTAAAATAAATAAATAAATCTTTTTATTTTTTTTCCCTTGTATCTTTTTTTTTTAATTTTTTAAATTTTATTATGTTATGTTAGTCACCATGCAATACATCATTAGTTTTTGATGTGGTGATCCACGATCCATTGTTTTCGTATAACACCCAGTGCTCCATGCACTACGTGCCCTCCTTAATACCCATCATGGGGCTAACCAATCCCCCCACCCCCATCCCCTCTAAAACACTGTTTGTTTCTTGGAGTCCATAATCTCTCATGGTTCATCTCTCCCTCCGATTCCCCCCCCCTTCATTTTTCCCTTCCTTCTCCTAATGTCCTCCATGCTATTCCTTATGTTCCACAAATAAGTGAAACCATATGATAATTGACTTTCTCTGCTTGACTTATTTCACTTAGCATAATCTCCTCCAGTCCCATTCATGTTGATGTAACAGTTGGGTATTCATCCTTTCTGATGGCTAAGTAATATTCCATT